>NW_010526919.1:0-12343 GCF_000687285.1 Phaethon lepturus
CCTTTCCCACCTTAGTGATTCTGTGATTCTGCTATTTGGTCAAGGTGGTTCATATGAGGGAGCCATGGAGATAACCTTAGGTCACCTGCCTGTCAAGAAAGGGACAATCCTGTGCTTATTTAGGACCCGGTCCCTGGAAAAGGAGCACACGCTAATATGACTTGATGATATAAGCTTGCAGAAAGCAAATATTAGCACATCAATATTTAAATCTTCAACGGTAACTCAAGCCACAATACGTCCTTGGGTGTATACCCAGGTGGCTCTTTAAGCATTAGTGAAAGGTGCTTTGTTGAACCAGACTTGACATTTAGAAAGCAGATCCATTGTTGGCATCAGCACTGAGGGTTCCGCCAGAGTCTCCGCAATGGGTAAACTTGAACTGGGACCACTGGATTCACAGAGAAATTCCAACTGTAGGACCCATCAAAAGACTTTTTAAAGTTTCCTCAATGTCTTTCTACTTATTCTCAGATTTTTATGTCCCATCCATTTTCCAGTTCTAATGGACAGTTGCCAGCTGTGTTATCAGATTGTGCTTTTGCATGCTTCAAAGGCAGAAGTTTTCCTCAATACAGTGTTATTTTTGTAGTTTAACTCAGACCTTTGTTTTGCTTACAAGGCTATAAACCCTGAAACAGAATTTAAATGCTATGAAGAAGTAGTCAGTCTCATCCTCTACTGTAATATGGAACCATGTCTTCCTTTAACTTACCCAGCTCCTCCCTTGTGTTTTATATGTTGCAATCTTCCTACTGCTGATTTCTCTTTAATAATCTTGGGTAATGCTACTTTCTATTTCTCATGAGCATCTGTGATTACACCCCACATTCAACACTTGGCTAGCAGCCACACACTCACCCAGACCCTACTTGTGAGCTTAACAATAATGGGATTCTCCCGCAGTATGCAGGAATGCTACAAGCAAGAGTTCCTCATATCCTGCATGCCATAAACAACCTCACATAAGCCCAGGAGGGAGGTCAGGCTGCTACGTATAATCTTCTTGCTATACAATAAGAATAAAAGGTACCAACCAGATCTAGGCTCTTGATGTGATCTACTTTAAGCTACAAGAAAATAAGATCAGTTGATTCCTGATGTCCCACGTGTGCTGTTAACACATTTTATTTAAGGTGCATTGGCTCTATTCATTTCGATAAGCTCACCAAAACATCTTATTGCAGGGCAGAACGAGAGACTATGCATATCAGTAGGATTTCCTTTTTCTGCCCACCAGGTTTTAATCAAAATCTACTCCAAAAAAGGAGTTTTTTTAGAAAAACATCAATATTTGTCTTCTTAAATCAATATTGTCTAAGCCCTCCAAATCCATCACAGCATTTATGTTTAACACCCACTAGATTTCTCAGGCATATAGGCATCTGCTTAAATGCTTGCCAGATTTTAAGAACTCACACACATGCATAAAGCTGTACTGAAATGGGGGTTAAATTACAGGGACTCTGTTACACAGCATATCCTCCCCTGCACACATACCATTTCTGTCTGTCTTAGTTTCTCAAGCTTGCTATCTCCACTGAATCCTAGCCTCAATTGATTTTACTGGTTTTACATTTTGTCAGTGATTTTCTATTCCTCTCTGCCCCTGCAGTCACTTTCTCTTCTGCCTATTTCTCTGCTTCCCCTGTTCTTTCCCTCTGTTTGCTCCACATGACTTTGTTCCCCACCTCTTGATCTTCTAGGCCCAGTGTAAATTCATTTGTTCCACCCTCTGTAAACAGAATTCCTTCCTCCTCTTCAAATCTCCCCCTAAATCTACACATGGTTTTGAGCTTAGTATTGACTCTAAGCCCTATTCCCACAGGCTTGGGGAAATTTGACTGTGCCTACCCGTAACTGTGAGGAATGAGGTTAGCTGACGTCATGCTAAACAATGAGGGATTCTCGCTCATTAAAGCTCTGCAGGTTAACTGCAGCACCCTCTTCCATCACTATACAACACCTCTGTTTGCTCTTCATAATCTCATTCCTCTCCCAAATAAAGAAAGTAAATTCACTTCTGTAAAATGCTCTCCATTTGTTTTCTTTCTGGAAAGTTTTTGTATGTCTGTGAAATAAGTGAAATTCAAAACAGCTCCTGAGGAGACATCTTCACACTCCTCAATCAGCCACACTTTTCTTCAGCTTTCATACCTACTGGGATCTGTTTCCAAAACCATTTGCTAGTCCCTCAGAATGAGAAGGATCATTAACTATGCTAAAATTGATTCATTACAGTGAGAAAAATTTTCAACAGCTATGTGTTGTTAGCCCAAACCACAGACTGCTGTGATGTTATGAATACACAGGAGGAAGCTGTGGAGGATTCTCACATACAAAAAGCGTCAGATGATGTCAGTGCTTGAAAGCCTGGAGGCCAAAGAGGTTCTGTGAAAGTCCTGTTGGGGCAGCTGAGAGAGATTCAACGGGGCAGCTCCTTTCCCTCATTAGATTAGTCCATCAAAATCATTAAGAAGAACAAGCATTCATCCTTAGTGACTGTGGAGAAAACAAACTGCAGACTCCAAAAGCTATGTAAGCAAGTGCAGGAATGTATGTCCTGCCAACAGATGTCCTTGAAACAACGATATTGAAAAGGTGAGAACTTTCTTTATACAGAGACTTGCAGAACATATGCTTGAAGGAACCTGGAGAGGTCATCCTGTTCATTCTGTTTTTCTAAGGCAATATCACCTCTCCCTAATGTTGGGTGGGGTTGCTCTGAAACTTAATATCCATCTTGATAACTGAAATTGCTGTTTGACTGCCTATCAAAGCTTTTAAAATAAAATGATGGTGAATAATGTTAAGAAAATTTACATATCCTACTTTGGCTGGCATCTTTTTTTAACACTGTTAGTGAGCAGAACTTGAAGAGTTCTGGGAATTTTGTCCGCAGATTTTCAAAAAAGAAAATTTATTCTATTGAAAACCTATCAAGTTAAACCTAAGAAGAATCATATGTGTTAATCAGAGAAGGGGAAGAATATTCTTACCATGTATTTCTGTAAAGCTAGTAGAAATCATGTTCCTTTATAGACAGTAGGAAGAAAACAACCTTACCCTGGGAAGATAAATTCAGTGTATAAAATCAAGTAAAATGATAGTCTAGAGGGAATTGCAATCAGAGAAATCAAGTGAGCGGGAACAGTGCTCAATGGAGTGTTTTGTATGAGGAATTCAGGTCATTTATTTCATTGCTGTTTCATGTTGTCTCCTGTAGAAGGGATAAGAAAGGAGGTTTAATTTTTTCCCCATTATGATCAGACAAGAGAGGGGAGAACAGAGAAGGCTGGTTCAGAGTCCAGGTTCAGAACAGCAAGGGGAAAGGTGCTTGCCTAAGGAGGCGTTTAAGGGAAGGCAGGGAGAGCTTTGGTGCCCAAGGACAGGGAGATGGTTCTAAGCAAGTGGGCTAGGCACAGCCATCTGTGGGAGTAGACAAAGGGGACCTTAATCAAAGTGGATCCGAAGGGCGAGTGAAATGAGCTCAAATGAGGAAATGAGCACCACTACATCCACTTTGAAGACCAAGTTTTGTACTGCAAGTTTGAAAAGGGTCGGTGTAGCAGTAGAGACATCGCTGTAGCTGCAGTACTTTAAGAAAGTCCTCCATAAAAGCTCCCTTTAAGTTTACAAAACTGCCACATCTGCAGCACAGCCTCCTCCAAACCCATATAACTAACGTTCATTACCGTTAATGAAAAGTCATGGTCAAAGCAAACATTGGCCTATTTTCAAGCATTGGCAGGAACAATTTTTACAGTATTTCCATATTAACTTCCTAACAGACTTCACAGTAAAATACTAAGACAATTAGGATTTATTGCTAATTTCAACACGAAATGTTTATCCCTGGCAAATAATAAATACAGCACTCCCGCAAATCAATTTCTTCGCTATTCCTAACCCCTTGCCGAGGTTAGCAGCAGACTATTTCAGCTGCCCTTGGTCCTAAGTGTGCTCAGCTGCCTCTCAGCACCGGCACAGCCCAGGTTCAGCACAGCTCCTCTGAGCTGGCTGCTCTTTTCCAGCTTGTAGTAGGAGAACAGCAAAGGTAATGCTACCCCACAGACCAATTTAATAGCAACTATTGTGGGTGTCACCTACCTGTCATGTCTGACTCATCCCACCATCTTTTTGTTGTTTTCATTTAAATATTTAAACCCTCAAATATTCCAGCCACTTTACATTTCACCTCCTCAGAAAGAAGCAATGTTTCAGAGGTGTTACCATGGGAACAATGGAGTGAGGGGGCAGCTAAACATGAAAGAAAGTCATCCAACAGTAAATCCAGAGACATGCTTTGGGGTAACTTGAAATTAAAAGATGTATAATTAATTGGCCTGCTGCTGAGCATGTGTTTGTAATTACTGCTTTCTTATAAGTGACAAGAGGCCACCTGTTTGCCTGTGACAAGAAAATAAAATCTTCCTTTGCAGATTTTTCAGTACCTAAAGTGCTTTTTGACACGAGATAATACCACTCTTCAGAGATGACCACCAGAATTAGCTATCAGCAAGGTCAGGCAAGTGAAATGGTATTGTTAAGGGTCAGCAACATCAGCTTCCTCAAACAAATCAATCCCTACTGATAGTGGTGGGATGTGAGCATTGGAGAATCGTGATCCGAGATACTTGCAAAGTTAATCAGACTACAGGAAAAAGAAGATTAGCAGTAGTGGAAGTAAAAATGCGACTAGATATGGCAAGCCCCTTCCAATTATGCAAATGAATACACAAAGCCATTCTGCTCAGAAGTGGGTATTAAATTATCCTTGTGGATAAATATAAACGCATACCTTTGTCAATCTGTCACTATATATCCCGAAATACCGTAATTACCTCTCTCAAGCATGGGAGGGAACAACTCTTGGCTATTGCCTATGCTCACATCATAAAACGATTTCCTGAGACTTTATGCAGCCTTAGCTTTACTGAGCTATATGCTGTCTGTAGCAAAGGTAACAAAGGAAAATCCAAAGTTTCAAGTATGTGTTAAGCAAGAAAAGCTAAAAAAAAAAACCCTGTAATGAAGATCGTATTCGCTTACATACATTGGCAAATTGACCACAGAAACACTTAATACACTTAAATATGCCACACAAAGTGTTCTGTTCAGAACAGATTCAGAAACAGAACATTGGAGACTTGAGCTTGCTCTTCATAACCCTTTAGATCATGCTTAAAACCATCGTACTTTCACTGGTGGGCACAGGAAGGGTCCTGGGAGATGTCTAAAACCTTTCCCTAGGGCTGGAAATTGTCTTGATTAAAAGAAGAATCATTCCTGTCATCAGTGGCCACTAGAAAAATTCTATCACTGTAGACTGGCAGCATGGGATACCTCTCTAGCAAACCAACAGCTCTGGTTTGACTTGTACACCGAGCACCTGGCTGTTGGTGCCCAGGGTGTCCTATAGTATCCACTCCACAGCTGCTCTCCTCAGGAAGGGTGCCCAGCACCTGCTCAAAGGGTCACACCTGGGACCAACTGAGTTTTTTACTGACTTTCAGTTTCTCAAGATTCTTTCTCCTTGGAACAATGGTTTTCTTCTTCACATGGATCCACCAGAGATGGAAGCATTACTGGTGGAGCTTCTTGTTCAGAGACTTGGCAGTCTACTCCGCGCAGGTAAACAGCTGCCACTGCACATTAGGAGTCTTGAGGAGAGAGAGGACAGGCCAGGTCCCATGAGCCTGAAACACTGATTTAACCACACACTATTGAGAGTGCCTTATGCCTGGAGGGTTGGGCAGAGGGTCAGATGAGGTATTCACATAGCCCACAGCTTACGTAAACTTCGATGGGGCATGAGGGGACTGGTCTACAGAGGCTTGGGACACTGGTGGGACCTTGCTACCAGCAAACCCCGAGGAGCAGATCCTACCCATACCCAGCTGGCTTGGGAGCACGTGGAAGCGAACAGCCAGGCCAATTCACAACAGGCTGGCAGGGCATGAGGGCTTCAGACAGGTTGTTCGCTCCACAGCTTTTGATAAAAGATCGTTTATACAATTCTCTACACACACACACACACACAAAATAAATTTTCTTTGAACTTGCATAACAGTACAGCTAAATAAATGTTTTTCTGGAAAAAACTGATCTGCCATCCATTTCACAATCATTTAAAAAAAGTACCGAGTTGCATTTAGCCTTGTAACTGATGGAGTCTCACAGAATGCCGTTGGCATATCCTGTGCAAAGGAAAAGAAGAGATGGGCTGTGGTTTATGCAATTTGTTTTTCCCACTGTTGCAATCTACCATACTTTTCCTGCCCAAATTATCAAGATGGGTGATAAGCTGGAAATAAATCAAGATCATTGAGGTGAATGTTACATAGCAAGCTATTATGTGACTGAACTGTATTTCCTATTTTAGGCTTCCAAACTCTAACAAATTAATTAAAAAAAAAAAAAAAAAGGCAAGTATTCTGGAAGATTTAACTAGCCTTAAAATCTGATTTTCAGTTTTTAAATTAATCCTAATTAATGAATTTTTAATTATATGCAAAGCAAAATCACAAAATCTCCAGAGGCTTGGCTGTGACTTTGCCATGAAAACCGAGCGAAAGGGCACAGCTTTGTTTTTGTTGTTTTTGTCCCCCCGGAACAGATCAGAAGCTTCCAGAGCGGGGCTGCCTCCTGCTTTCCTTCTGCTGCGTGCCTGGCACAGCCTGTCCCCGCCATGTGCCGCGGCTGCGTTAGCCGCCGCGGCAGACGTCCTGTCATGCCCACTCGCTTGAGGTGGGAATGCAGCAAGACCCAGCCTCCTTCGGGACTGCAACTGCTGCATGGTTTGCGGCAGTTAGGAAGTTAATAAGCACATACACCGCTACTCTTTCTTGAATGTTTACATCAAGTACCCTTCCTGAACGAAGACCCCCTTTATCTATTGTCTGAAAAATCTCTTTGCTTTTCTGCTTTTCTCAGTGTTTCTGAGTTGCTGCTCACTGACTCCAATGGACCCTGGACCAAGTCTTAAGAGAAGAAAAATCTTGCAGCTCATAGTCAAGTCTCTGATCAAGCCAGTCATTGAGAAAAAAAACACTTAAAGTCACTCTCAGAAGAATAATCATGCCCAGGGTATGATACTTTTTCCCCATGTTTTAACAGGCAGATGAACCAGTTAAGGTGAGGAGAGTTACATGAAGCCCAGATTGGGTTTTGCTGTCACTGACATGGTGTCCCTGGCTCAGAGCTTTGCGCAGGGGATTACACTGAGTTACTTGTGACCAACAGAGACGCTGAGCATTGGCATGCTCACCAGTGATTTTCAAATACTAACTTACAACAGGTAAGTATCCTAGCTGCTATTTTAATTACTTCCAGGCTGTTAAAAAGCCATAACAAAAAAATCATTACGACAGAATCCAAAACACTGAAAATCTTTTATTTGCCTTGATAAAATATCTGGCTAGTATGAATGCTCATGATTTCTCTTGTGAACTCAAAGGTACTATCATCACACTTTTAAAAATGTAGTGCTATTTAGCAAGTAAAACATTTTACAGTCTCAGACTTTACTGAGAAGCGGGCTTAGAGGGGAGGGAGATGAAATGTTTTAGCTCTAGCTCAACTGTACTTTTGAACTTCTCAGTCATACCTGTTTTGCTACCTGAGGAACTTTAAGGAATTGAAATCAAATGTCTGTCTGATTTTAGGTGATGTGCAATATTTATTCTGAAGGCTCATACAGCTTCTTTCACTCTTGAATTATTTACAACATGCACACACTGTCATGTCTCAATAGATGACTCTATAACTCCATCAAGTAAAATGAAAGTAATTTGCATATTGTAAATACATATATGTGTGTGTATGTAGAGACTTAGTAAGAATCAGTATTAATGATCATCTATCCATGCAAAGGACTGACGAATGTAATTTATTAAACATAGGGAGAAGCTTTGCGGGTGGAAACAAATACAAAATACAGCTAGTCCAGCATGTATCTTGACTACAGATAGTATTGGAGGTTGCAAAAAAAGGTTGGAGAAACGGAATCTCAACAAGAAGGCTTATTTTTAATGCCAGGTGGCTGGAGATTAGTTTAAATCCTGAAACTTGGAGCATGTTGATCCTTCAGTAGTTTTGTTTTGTTTTGTTTTGTGGGTTGTTTGTTTTTTTCACTTTACAGTAGCTAATTAGTCAGGGTACCTGTTACAAACATCCAGCCTCTCCATGAATCTTGGTGATTTCTTAGTCTGTACAAACAGCTGACAGGGTGTTTCTCCTAACCTGGCTTCCTACATTTTTTCCTTTGTGCTGAGGACTTATAAAGGGCTGTGCATATTTGCCTATGAAATCATAATTGATGTGATTTACATTAAAAATCCATGTGGGCAAAAGTATTTTCTTTCCAAGAATGTGGCTAGAGTTTTTTCCAGATGTATAATTATGCTTTGGGGTTTTAAGATTGATATGATGATGCATTGTAGGGCTAACGAGCTGCTGAATACATATGTTTATTTCATACCCTTTATTTTTAAAATCTGTATGCAAGAAGATACGTACTCTTTCACAGGGGAGTACGCAAAAGAACAGTGCAGGGCAGAAGGAAATGCAAAACTGGGAACTAGAAAAGTGGTAATTCCACTACATGCTATTCCTGAAGACTGTGGAAACCCACCTGAGTGAACTTAGCAGCCTTGTGATTCAGTGAGAGCTTGGGAGCAGAGACTGGCAGTAAACCCCCTGCCTGGCACACTCATTCTGCCCCACAGAGACCCAGCACGTGTCCCATGCTGTCAAAGCAGCATTCGTGTTTTGTCTGAATTTGCACATGCCTCAGAGTGCAGCTTTCTATGCATGTAATAAGGCAGAATAGAGGACAGTCCAAGTGGAGGGTGAAGAAGATGGGGAAGCAGAGGAGCCAAAAGCAAAATCAGAGAAAGCACTGAATATTAGGAAACCCAAGCTTTGTCCATTTCTTGTTTCTAGGAAGCTCCAACCATCTTCTCCAGGATGGCATCTCCTCAGAGAAATTTGGAAAATTCCTGCCTGATCTGCTGGTCATCTTCCTACCCATTACATGTTTTCTCAGAAGGCAGTTGAAGTGTTAGTTTAAAACAGACGGCCGAAGATAGCAGAATATGCACTTCTGTTGACCATATCATCCCTGAGCCTCACACAGTATTGTAGTAGCGGGGTTGCTGTATCATAGACTGGGTTAGTATTTTTGATCTAGTGGGTGGTGAAATGTGTTTTCCACTAAAGCATTGATAATAGCAACCAAGGAATTCTTGTATTTTGCATTGTCATGATTAGTCACACCATTTTCACTGAGAAAGAAAATAGGTACTAAGAAATCATCACTGAGCACATGCCTTTGTGGTTTGGAGAGGATGGGTGGTGTTTGGAGTGCAGAGGAATGTATTTTGGGTCTTTGTGACTCTGCCCTGTGAGCAAGAAGAAAAACCATGGGTTGTTCAGGGATGTGTTTGTCAATGACAGTAAGGGAGAGAAAGTTGGAAAATAATAAAAAAGAAGATATATGTATATCTCCTTCCAGTCTTGGAAGTCTCATTTCTCATCTTATTACAATTGCAATTACACACTTTAATTTGGTAATTTTCCATGTCAGTACACAAACTACATTCAAATGCATTTGTCACTAGAATTGTCACACCTGATCTTACCAAACCTTGCCGCTGCCTGCTCTGCTGATGTCACGGGACTTTGAGAATTTAGCCTAATATGTTTTGACCAGTAATGAGACAAATGCACATATTCACAAACATTTCAGAAGTTCCTTTTGGACCTGCGTCTACTGCTAACTTCAGATTCTTCAAATAGTGTAGCTTATTTATCTACTGGAAAAGCTATTGAATTTATTTTACAAAAATGCTGCATTTTTATTAAAAAATAGTATCTATTCCTGTTGTACATGTCTTTTTTTCTTCCATACTCTCTGTTTGCAGCCATTCATCCACATTTGAGGTTTTCTAGATTTACTTACAAAGCTATGTGAAACTCTGTCCTGCTGATCACATCAGAACCCCCAGCGACAGGCAGACAGTTCCTTCTGCAACTGAGACCCGCCTGTCTGGCTAGCCTTCCACCTCCAAAGTCTTTCTTGGTGCCACTCTTCATGCCCTCTGGCAAGCTGTTTCTTCATTTTTCTCATCCTTTCCACACAATTTTACTCCTTCTCCCTGCTGCTCACACAGACAGTGGCTGTATTCACAACCAGTCCCCAGGCAAGCACTCATTTTTGACCACTCATGCAGTCTGTGTTCATGCAATGGCTCCTATAGTTCCTGCTACAGTATTCCACTAAGAAACTAAATTGCTTCCTACATTTCTCCCAAATTATGAGTATCTGGAATGCCCTTTACTATAACAATACGGGGGGGGGGGGGGGGGAAAAAACTGATTTTGATCTCACACAGATATTAATGAGGTTTAATTACATAGAGGCTGATGGAAGCAACCCCAGATGAACCCAGCGAGCGCCCTTCAGTTTCAAGTTTCATCACATAAATCACTCTTTCACTCTTCCCCATGGGTTCGCTCGTCAGAGATTAGATATTAGCAGGTATCTTTAAACTTGTCACAGGAAAAGGCATTATTCAGTAATGCACATAAGAGGGAGACCTCTGTGTTTATGAAAACAAAGGTATGAAGAAAACATTTACCTTTTCTAACATCTGATTTCTCTTTGCTGGGCTAAGCTGGCTGTGCTAAAAAAAAAAGGAAAACAAAGAATAGCCTCAAGGCAGATGCGTTAGTCTCTGCATCAGTACCAGTTTCTCTGCTTCTCCAGAAGTGATTTCACAGTAGGAATTCCAGTAGGAATTAAAATACTTTCCTACAAAAGACATAGAGAGAACAAGAGCTGCATGCTGCAGAATACAGATGGGACTCAGAGTCACTAACAAGGCTGATATTTTTCCTTGGTCCATACCATCACATACACACAACCATACAGCCATTCGCCAGCAAAACATTGAAACTTTGAAAGGCTTCCAGCCCTATATTACAAAATTTTTGAGGAACATAAAAACTGAGGATTCATTTGTCAGTTCAGCAACTGTTCCAGCTCTCAGCATTTGAAAGCTATTTGTATTGTTCAATGCACCGGTTGTTGTGATCCAGACCCTGACAAGGTTATGACTAAAATGGGGCACAGAACTTGAATCAGCACCAAGACAAATCAATGGGATTTTTTTTTTTTTTTTTTTTTGGCTTAATAGGAATCAGATCTTTTCTTTACACTATAGCAAGCCATAGAAAAGAGATTACAATGGAGACAAGAATAAGAGTAATAAATGAATTCTGCCCAATCATCATTATCCAACTATTCCTGGTAGTCATTCCAAGAAGAATAGCTGCTTTCGATCAATTTGGAAACTGCTCGTTATGGACAAGCTGAGGGAGATGAAAGGAAAGGCTCAGCAAACCTCAGTTGATATAACAACTATGATAGATCCAAGGCTTCTGCAATCACCATCTGATCAGATAAACTTGTACACAGGGCAACATAAAAAATCCAAGATAATATGCCTCACCAAGTCTTCCCAGTGCTCAGTATGAGCATTTTTGAGGCTTGTATAACAAGACTATTTCAGAGAAGTGGGAATTAAGGAAAACTTTTCTGTAGGGCCCTGGCAACACATTTCTGGGTAATAACCCAGTATTAAAATTTCATTTTTTATTTGTAGAAACCCTATCAAAACCCATAGAGTGTATGTGTGTGTGGAGAGAAACTGCAGAGTTTCATTCCCTTTGTATATCTGAGGAATTCCCCTAAACAAAGGGTTTTTCCATATCTGCAGAAAAAGATACTGCTTGTTTATACAACAGATTTCCCTGTGCATCTCTGCAATGCTTGTTTCATATTTTATCTAAGAAAGCAAAAGTTTAATAAAGGTAACATCTCAGAAATAAAGAAATAGAAATCATATTGTGATAAGCTTAGCTACAAATAGAGGGACCAAAACAACTGCTACAGAGCTTACACAGTTGGGATAGAAAGTCATATAATCCTGGCAAAGTTAAATGGAAAAAGGTGCTTAAACGAAACAGTGATATCATTGCAGCCACTACTGAGAATGACTTACAAAATGGATTGAAATTTTAATGCAAAAAAAAAAGAGTAACAAGGAACAAACTAGGACACTTACAACATGCATCTGTGTGTTAGAAGGAGCCTCAAAGGAAATGTAACAATTCCCCTGAAAACTGGACCTTGTTTATAGGATATGCCACTAATTAAGTCAGCAACTGCAATGCATGTGGGGAACATGACTTTTCAAGTTGTATATATATAAACAGGGAGAAGGAATTCTCTTTGGCATGCCCATCAGTTTCTGTTACATTTCTCCATTCCAGCAGG
>NW_010526919.1:12374-20435 GCF_000687285.1 Phaethon lepturus
CGAAAGGTATATTAAAAAAACCCTAGAAAATCATCATCATGCACCAATGTGCTTAGCAGTGCAGAAAACACTTGACAATTCTGTAATTACCAGGGCACACCTAGCAAGTTAACTTTTTGTATGCACATGCTGACTACCGGGCAATAGGTGATATGTGTTTGTCTGCACAGGTCCATGGAAATACGGGTTGTATGATTACAAAGTGAGAACACTGTACCATCTGTCTATCTAATACTACCCATGCTGCAAGCACTTCGCTATTTTAAGCCTCAAACTCCTTGGTACCAAGGAGGCAGAAGACAAGTGGTGCCATTACATTGTAGTTATATTTGTGATGTGTGTACATTTTGACTGGCAGTGAAAATCCAAGACTAGTAGCCAAAAATATTCAGAGAATTATCACAGTACCGGTGCTTTGGACTTTTCACTACACCAGATGATACTTTGTTATCCCAGAAAGAGCTAATTGTTACCTAAAACTGGCATATCTGCAAAATGCAAAATGCAGAAGAATCATCCTTGGCTGTATCTATGAAGATTGAGATAAAGAAGGGACATCAGTAGGAAGAACAGCCCAGTGGCTAAATGTCACATGCATAAGAAGCCAGGTAAATACACAGATCAGCTGGCACCAAACCATACTCTGGGTTGCTAAGGGTATCCAATGCCCAAAGCTAGAGAAGGAAATGTAAATAGCAAAACAAAACATGAAGATTATGTCTATGAAGGGAGTTATATATGAAAGCAGTTAATAAATGCATATAGCAAACATTCCATGTGTATCATGAGGCATATTCTGTATCGATATATATGTGTATCTGCTATGAAAAAAGTGATAAGTTATCTAAGCCCTGACTTCCCTTAGCAACAGAGAATATTTTCCTCTCAGTTTAGACCAGTAGCTCTTTCATGCTTTATTACCATATAGTTTTCCAAAGAAGTTACTTATGCTAAGAGTGAGTGTCTGCAGGAACTGCAGGAAATTCCTGGCACTTGGTCCTGCCTCTGCAGTTCTGGTTTGAGTGCTCCCTTCAATAGCTGTTGTTTGGCCTACGTCTCTTCTAAGAGCTGACGCTCAAATCTCAAGACAATTAATATTTCACCATCTTCCATCGTCATGTTTTTGTCTCATGTTTGTAGTGACTATACATATTCATGTCCCCATGAAATGTAAGTCTATCCTTTTCCCCAAAACCAGCTAGATCCTTACATGACCCCACAGTCTCACGGTGCTTTAGTTTACCGATTGGCAAGTATCTCTCTTCTGCCTTTGCAAGCTGGAGTAGTGCTGGTACTGTAGTCCCAGCTATAGTATCAGCCATTGTGCTGGGTTACTTTTACGGAGACCTATTAAAAATATTCCTCTATCTGGGAACAGATTATTGCCCATTTTCTTTGCTTTTTGCAGCACTCTCTAAAAACCTTAGCAATTTTATCTGCCTGTTCAGCTTTGCCCATTCTTGAGTTAACCTCTTTGCTTTGGAAATGTGGGGTATTTTTGCTGCTTAGCCGTTTGCAATTAAAAATGCCGTAATATTTTGCCAGATATCCATACCCTAGCTCATTAGTTCTCTGCTATCCTGGCTCATCTTGCTTCAGGAAAGAACTTTTCTCATTTTCCAGGTGCTGATGCACCAACGTACCAGGAAAATTTATAGCTCATTTTCCAAGTATCAATGTTTGAGTGGTTTGGAGGCATACTTGAAAGAATGACCTGGGTTTGAAGAGTCAGTTGGTTTGTACAGATATTGTTCACCTCGCTGTTCATTGACATTTCACAAGAAAGCGGTGTCCGTATTGTTTGCATAGTTCATTTTCTGTTGCTCTCTTTTCATACTAGAAGGCTGCTCTAGATAAGAAAACAGTTGTCTGTCTGTCCCCCTGTCATTACCTTTCTTGTAATGTAGAGCAAAGTTGCAGTTCCAATAGCATTCACCAAAAACATTTTGGGTTCCTCGTGGCAACACTGAAGTGCTTTGAATTGCTCCCTGTCCTTTGATTTGTGAGTCTAAGTCCTAACTTGGAAATACACTATTGCCGGATACCCTCCATCATGTCAAGGGTAGTTTTAGTCTCTTGGCGATACAGAACCTGATGTCTGCAGCTCTCTGCTGAGTTCATATATATTTTCTGAGCATTTCTAATAGATAGCTTTTACCTTATTTTGATGTGAAAGCTACCTATCCTCTCTGTGGTCCAAAATCTATCTCACTCTGTTCTCTCCATTATATAACTCATTTTTGCTGGGTGACAATTTCAGTTTCTCCTCTTCATCTTAAAGAAAATGTTTACTCTTTTTTGATGTTGTGCTATTTCTGCTTGTGTATCACTGCCTGACCTCTGCAGTTAAGGCCAGTCAGATGTTTGAAAATTATTTGCCTTCTACCATATCATATACATATCAAATCTCACATTTGGAGTTGCTGCCTTTTGTCTTAGTATGATGCTTTTTTATTTTTCATTTTACTTATTTGTAAACTCCGCAACAGTTATTGCACATGACCCAATATGCAGGACATTTTCCACTAGCATTTTCCACTCTCCATTGTATCTTCATGTTTTCCTTTATATTCAGTTTGTTTTCGCTGCCTTTTGCATTTACACATATATGTGTGTATTTTCTTTGTTTTTCATGAGCAAACTAATTACTGCAGTCTCTTCACTGCTCATGCTCTGCATTTGCAGATGAATGTGTTCATGTGTACGTATCTATGGCTCTTAGTAAAGTTAATGTGAGCTCCCTGAACAGTCTTAGTCAAGCACATTTGTCACGTCCCTATCATTTGTGACACACCCACCTTTTTAGAAGTGACAACCCAGGAGCTGACTATTTTGTGATATACTGGTCTATTGTTTCTCCAGATCTTTTCTCACAAAGAAACCTTTTATTTACGACATCTTTTGAAAGATGAAATGGTTTTTGAAGCATCACTAGGATTTTACACGGTTTGCCTTGTTTCGGTGGTCCTGCTAACACACGTAGCAGTTTTTACCAGTTGCAGCTGATGATGTGGCTAAGCTTACTCTGATTTGCATTATATCTACAAGATGCTAATAGAAGGATTGCAGCCATTCCCTTCCCCTTCAGTAAAAACACTTTTTCCTTTAACTGTAACCACAGTGAAGTAATTACATTAAAATAACCTTTCTGTGAACAAGGTATAGGCTCCTGTCTTAGCAAGATCAATGACTCTTGAAGTCAGAAGTAACTCTTGACTCAGAAGTAACACTGTAAAGGTTTGATCCAGAATGCAGGTCGACACATGAACTACCCTCCCAAAGCAGAATGAGGAGGATGCTCATAGGGTCACAGACAACTTGAGTAAAACCATGCACCAATTTGTCTTTGCAAGTCATTTCAAGTACCGGCAGGGATAAACGATGTACAAGAACTTCCCAAGCAGGCAAATGAACAAGGAGCTCCCTTTCCCCTGTCAGCTTTACATACCTTTAAGCTAATTTAAATCTAATGGTAAAACTCAGAATTTAGGGACTTTCATGGGATTTGTAGCAACTTCAGAAGAATCACAGCCTGATGGGATGAGGAACAGCTCATACCCAGCCAGCCAAATAATCATGACCCACATGGAAAGGCATTTCATCAACCAGCCGAGTAGAACTCAGCAGAAATTATTATTCTTTCTTGGAAGGAAAAGCAATTCTGTTTTATATAACATTTTCTTAAATGTGCAAGAGAGGACAAAAGGAACTGAAAATGTAGTAGCTTTTGGTGACATCTAGCTTGGATGTCACATTTCTTCTAAACTGAGTAGCAAACACGATCCCATCTGAAGATGATGTTAACACTGTTAACCAGACCTACATTTCTCTATCCTGTTACTCATAGTTTGCCTGAATTCAAACAGGTTTTGTGCTCTGATGCACGCTCCCTTCCAGTCTGATTTACCAGATGATAGGAGTTAAAGTACCTCCAAGTCCATGTCCAAGGATTTGCTGGCCCTTATCCATTAGAGAGATAAAGCTACTGCCCAAATGAAAGCTCAAGTTAGCAACACTGTACAGAAGTACCTTGCACAGGTGAAGGGCACATGACACGTGTTTATTCAGTGACACACGATAACAATAATGTTGCTTAAAATGCTGGCGTTACATCCAGGTGTTTGGCTCAGGGACCATATGAGTCATGACACAGGTAAATGAGACTGAGAAGAGACGAGCATTTTTTTAGACAGAAGAACAAGTCTCAGGTGGCAGGTAAAGAGGACTCTGCCAGAACTGCAGAATGATGAGACATTGAACTGTACACACGCCCACAAAGAAGCCAAATGGGTGCATCAGGGAGATACTGCACATGGACCATAGGGCCACTATTAGAATAAGAGCCACAAAATAAAGAGCTTGTTACCTTTTCTGAGAGATTTATATTCATGTGGTTCTCTGTAATGGTAATTTGCTACTGACAATAGCTTTTTCATATGTTCCAGACAGTTGTTTCACTGAGACCATCAGCAGCAAAGAATCTTTGTCCTTCATTAACTTCTCATGCAAGCATTAATTAGCCCACAGATTCTAGTAATAATAGGCTTATGAAACTGATGTCTGAATGTACCAATAACCTCTGCAGTAAGCTGTGCCATCCATCAGCAAGTCCAGGAAAGTAACCGGGGAGGGAATATACTCTTGACAGTTTCTACCAAGATCCTTTTTTCCTCCATTGTAGGATAGTTGGAAAAGGGATTGAGGAAGCCTGTTTTCATTTTCCAGGCTCGTCTTTTCCTTCAGTATCTTTTAACCACTATGGAGCTTAATTATTAATGTCTCTGAAGTCAGGCCCCAGCTATTTAGTGTATATTGCTATGCAGTTCTTTTGAAACAGCATCAAGCACAAAAGGTGCACTGTCCCCTCCTGCCTGTTTCTGTTACTGATGTTACTCTATGGTAATACTGTGCTGGAGCCTGTGGTGTTGGGCACTATTAAACACTGACTATCAAAGCTGCATGCCCCTAGAAACTAGAACAAGACAG
This sequence comes from Phaethon lepturus, assembly GCF_000687285.1. NCBI lineage: Eukaryota > Metazoa > Chordata > Aves > Phaethontiformes > Phaethontidae > Phaethon > Phaethon lepturus. Next base: position 17,361 of record NW_010526919.1, read on the forward strand.
GTGGTGAGATACACCCAGGGAGCAGAATACAGGGACAAAAGAAGCCGTGTGACAAGTACTGATTCTAGCAGATGAGCAGTCCCAACTCCTAGACTGATTGCTGATGGCCCTGGTCCTTGGGAGATGCCCTGTGTGCCTGAATTACTGCATCTAAGAGGTGGCCACTGAGGCTGCTGGAGCCCTGTGCAGATGCCGTGGCCTTCCACAGGAAGCACCTTTCAAGACTGGGTCCTCTGAATGCACAAAAATGCAGAAAATCTCCTCAGTCTCCCCATCACCTTTAAATGGCACATTGTTTGTCGTATAGCTGAAGGAGATATTTCCTTGGAGTGGGGAGAGTGCTAAGGATGTTTATTTTCTGTGACCACACACTTAGATAGATGTCTTAGCCTACAGTGCCAGTTTTGCAGCAGTCCCTCAGGCCTCAAGCCATACCTCCTGGAGTCAGAAAACCTGCCAGCATGCAGGTTCTAGAAAGTGGAGTCCAGCAGAGTGTTCGGCAAGCTAATCCTCCCCACCGGCAAGTATTATTGATATTACAGTGGCTGTTAGATGCCATAAGCTTGGAGAGCACCATCTTATGCTCTGAACTGTGGATTTACATGTGATCCTTTATGCCAGCTCTCTTATTTCTAAAACTCTCCTCAGATCACAAGTTAAAAATACTTGAAGTGCCACGGCCTGTTTAGTCATCTGTATGAGGAGCAAGTCCTCTGATAGCACCACACAACAATGAAATCTGCAGTGTCCTTATTTTATGTGCTTCCTGGTTCTCTGTGACACAGACACTAATGAACTGTAACCTGGGAAACCACTGAAAGTCTGTTGCCTTAATGCATGTGAGAAGCTTGGCTAGATTAAGGTGTCTTTCAGAAAGGAAATTGAAGAGATCTTCATCCCCTGCAACCTCATGGTTTTCAGACTGCTCCTTTAGACTAGCAAAGTTTCCTGAAATTCATGGAGCTAGTTTTATTATTTTTTTCTGCCTGCAATGAAGCAACAAGAGGTGACTGGAAGTGGAAGAATCTCTAGTTACCAAAATAACTTGTGAAAAGGGGGAAGAAAGGTATTTGCAAGATGAGGATAAATAATACTTTGCACTTTGAGAACAGGATCATGCAGAGGTTGCTAAGCACTGCACATCTATCAGTTAAACATCATACCATCCAATTAACACTACCTTTGCCTTACACAGGTAGGTGAATGACAGGGAGGGTAAAGGGTAGGACATTCACTCATATTCACACCATGAACTGGACTTGGACTAAAACCAAAAGTCCACCCAAAACTTCCTGGCCCTCTGTCCATAAAAATGCTGCCCTCCTTCTGTAGCACTTCAGTAGCGCTTCTCCACAAACACTTTTGCCCACTCAGCCCTCGCCCACTTTGGTCCTACTCAACACAGATGCTTTCTGTGGGCAAACTTGCTGGGCATCAGCTCTGTTTTGGGCAAGCTTTGTCTCAGATCCCTCTCTTCTTCCACTGGCTCATTCCAGCAATCAGCTGTAGAAGAAAACAAAAGGCTAACAGGTGCTGGCGGTGGCAGGAAAGTGCAAGGGCTTCACTGTGACAACTCCCACAAAACATCTGCTGTCTACTGTGGCTGGCCAAGCTCATGCCCTTAGGACAACACCTCCTCTCTGAATGAAAAAAAGGCCTCACCAGATGCCTGTTCCTGCTAAAACACACCCAGCAGAACTTGGTGTGTCAGGAAAGAGAGGGCGATAGAGGAAAAAATATGGCAGCACTGTACTCACTGGGATGTCTAACAACCTGGCTCAAAGCACAGCTCAAGGAGTAGCTCTGAACCTCCACTGCAACCTGCCAGCCTCTGCTGACTACACTTTTCCTCACAGCTTTGCTGCAATGACTTCTGATTCTCCCTTCCCTCCCTAATTGCTCCTCCTTTGCATTCTCTGCAGCAGCAGTCACCTGAGCAGTCTTCCCAGAGCTCCATCCTTGGTTGTCTACTCTCCATCAATACTTGTTCCTTGGTAATCTCACCAGTTACTAGCCAAGCCAATACACTCACTGTCTGTGTGTAGGTATTTGACAGTCCTATTGCTCCATTCCATCTGGGCCTGCTTTCCTTTGCATGGAAATCTGTCTGTCTCTGGTACCTCCTTATACAATATGTGATCCCTAACACAGACTCAACAGGGCTACAGTCTGTCCCACCATGTCTTCTTCCTCTTCTCTAGCTCAGTTTAGATAACACTACCATCCTCTCACCCCTACCCCTCCATGTCTCATCTTCTGTCCCCACGTACAGGCAACATAGCCTGACAGGTTGGTTTTACCCATATCCCTGCTATCTTACTTGTTTCATTCAAAATCCTTCTAGAACATACTTTTACTGTGCTGCTGCCTGGATCCTTCACTTTCTCCTCCTCTTGCATTGCATGAACGTCTTTTCTTTCTCATCTTTTCACTCCCAGTTCTTCAACCCTCCACACCATCCTAGCTCTTGTCTTGTAGTCGTTCTCAAAGGGATCAAAGCATGCTTCTAATCAGACTGTGTGTCAGGACCCCCTTATCTGGAGCCCTAATATGCATCATCTCTCCTTATCTTGTCCCTCACACAAGACAGGTGCTCTGTGAAGTTCCACAGACATGCTTATGTACACCCTCAAATGTTTCTTAAATTCTGTTTTGCCATGATGTCACCAAAATGCTACCAGCTAGCTAGGCTGCTAGGCAGGAGCTGGAGCCTCCTGCCTCTGATAATAAGCCTAATGTCTCCACTGGATCCCACGTATTCCCATTTAGCTGTCTGCATCCTGCTGGATCATATCTTATTCTTAGATGGCAAGCTTGGGGTTAAAGGCAGAAATTGTTCTTTTTGTTCTGTGCCTACCACACTGGGAACCAAGTCCATCATTCTTGAGTCTTTGGCATTAAGGTGATAATAAGAGTGGAAATTACAGTAACAGAATTGTCACAGGGAGAGCAAGTGGCAGCACTGACAACAGAGCAGTGGCAACCTACCTTCCTTTCATGCTGTTCATCCCTCACTATTCATTTCAGTAACTCTGTGATTCTGCACCTGCACACATGCAGCCAGTGCAGCAGCAG
>NW_010526919.1:20466-24997 GCF_000687285.1 Phaethon lepturus
TCTAGAAGTCTCCTTCTAATTATAAGATCACATGGCTTTCTGCCAGCCAAAGAGTTGTAAGCTCTTCATATACAAGAAGCTTTCACTTGAACTTAGCCACCATAATCCAATTTGCTTGATTTCAGTGAGGTTTAAATTGTTCTTCCTGCTCTTTCTACACTTACAGCCCCAGAACAGTAAGTTAAGAAGATGTAGGTAACGTGTCTGAGAGAGATTTTCGATTATATGTGTTAAAATCTTCCTTTTTGCTCCTAAAAACATCCTGGCAAGAGAAAATTACTAGTTAAAGACACGTGTTTCTCTCATATCTATCAGCAACCATGTTAAGCTGATTTGCAGCCTTGGACAACCATCACTCTACTTTTAGGTTGCTGAAGACTTGATGTATAAGCATGCCAAAAGCTAGGATGCTCCCAAAATAGAATATGCTTTAGGATTCTGCTTAGTTAAAGCAGAACATTAAGGTGAAAAAGCAAGGAGTTGATCGTATTTACAGTGGAGTGTAACAGCACACTCCAAAGAAATTAAATCACCTAAATGTTGTGTAAGAGAAGATCTCTTGTATTTATTGAAGATGAGGGGGCACGGGGAGAGACAGAACTGAGTTAACTGGTTGTGTAGAAGATAGGAAAAAGAAGTGTATTTTCCCCAGCTTGAAAGCTGGGATATAGCTGGTAAATGGCCTCCCAAGCCTAAGCAGGCTTTATGTGTAATGAATATTTTCCTTTGATGTGTCTTCAGAACAAGTAGTCTAGGGCGCTGACCACCGTAAACCTCTTAAATTTCAAGTGCTATTTTTATGGCGTCTTTATGAGTGGAGTAACCTCACTTAAAGGATTACAGGGGTTACCTCATGTCTTTGTAGCCAAATGCATTCTGGTAAAGATCAGATTGATCTGAAGTCAACTGTTATCTTTAGCTTTGATTGTTAATCATTCCCAAGACCTTTGTTCTTTGATTCTCACTAGGGAATCTTAAATGCAGGGTATGTTAATTAGTGCCTGGCTTATCAGCAAGATGTGCATTATCAAATACAAGAAATATATCCCTGATAGTGCTGGGAAAAGTACCAGAAAGTAAATTTAAAATAATAGTATTCATCTGATGAATCCCACACTGTTTTGCTGGTTTGGTTTTAGTGTTTGCAACTGTTTTACAGTAGAGGTATTTAAAAGGGAAGGCAAGTAGGGTGCTCTATTTTAAAAGGGATGAATGTTCTCTAAGTAAAAGAATTCACGGCTTAGATTGAAGCATTTAGACAAACTAAAGTCATATGAACAGGTTTATATATTTACCAGGTTATTCAGTGTCAATCGATAGTAGAGATGATGCAGACACTTGCTTCTTTCATACTAAAGAGCATGTCACAGCTGATCATTAGCAAACGTCAGAAAACACAGTAGTGTTTGATCACACTCTTGTACTAAAACTCTATACAGCTTTGCAATGAAAAATACAATTGTGCAGTGTGCTTTGAAAAGCACAGTCCAAGTGCTATGTCATGAGACCTTTAATAGTGTAAAGAGCTACTTAGTGTCTGTGTACAGCTCTGTACGACTGCCTCACAGTTACCCTGTTGTACCTGGGCCTGCCCAGCCATCAGCTGTCTGAGGGTCACTTTTTGCTGAATTGCTTCACACCTTTTACTTTTTAAGAAGGATGCAAGACCCCCAGTACTGTTCTCCTGTTGCCCAAGCCAAGGTGTGAGTCCAGAGGAAGTCGTGGGTAGCACAAGATGAGCATGATTGTATAACATGTAATCTGGCACCCAGATTCATGTTCATCTGACACATCTATTTTTAGGCATTCTTCTTCCTGTAGGTGCTTCCTTCAGTCCCAAAGGTCTCAGATAAATTATTCCTTTAATACACTCCTGTTCAAACTATTTAATCTGGGAAAAGAATTACATCAAGAAGTTTTTCTCACGTATTAAGTTAACTAGAGAAAAGAGGCTCAATATTAAATTTGAATCAAACGATAAGTCCATCCTCTTCCTTCACATTCCCTTACAGGGAAAGGTCACAGAAACACAGAATCACAGAATGATTGAGGTTGGTAGGACCTCTGGAGGTCATTTGGTCCAACCCTCCTGATCAAACAGGGCCACCTAGAGCCAGTTGCCCAGGACCATGTCTAGATGGCTTTTGAATCCTCACAGCAAAAATTTTCAGTGTTTCAGATGGAACCTCCTGTATTTCAGTGGCCTCTGATGCGGTCACTGGGCACCACTAAAAAGAACCCAGCTCCATACTCTTTAGGTATTTACATATATTTATAAGACCCTCCCCCCTAGCCTTCTCTTCTCCAGGCTGAACAGTCCCAGCTCTCTCAGCCTTTTGCTCATAGGAGATATACTCCAATCCTTAAGTCCCTGGACTCTCTCCAGTGTTTCCATGTCTGTCTGTACTAGGGAGCCCAGAACTGGGCACAGTACTCCAGGTATGGCCCCACCAGTGCTGAATAGAAGGGAAAGATCATATCCCTGGACCTGCTGGCAATACCTTGCCTAATCAGCCCAGGATACCATTAGCCCTTCTTTGCTGCAAGGGTACATTGCTGGCTCCTTTTCAACTTAGTGTCCATTTCTCCAAAGCTGCTTTTCAGCTGGGTGGCCCTCAGCATATATTGGTGTCTGGTGCTGTTCCTCAGGCACAGGACTTGGCACTTCTCCTTGTTGAACTTGATGGTGTTCCTCTCAGCCCATTTCTCCAGCTTGTCAAGGTCCCTCTGGATGACAGCATGACCCTCTGGTATATCAGCCACTCCTCCCAGTTTTGCTGAGGGTACACTCTGCCCCATCAACCAGATCATTAATGAAGATGTTAAATGGGATTAGGCCCAATACTGACCCCTTGGGTAAACCACTAGTTACTGGTCTCCAACTTTGTTCCACTGATTGCCACACTGTGGGCCTGGCCATTCAGCCAATTTTCAGTCTACTTCCCTGTCTACTTATTCAGTCCATATTTCATCAGCTTTTCTATGCACATCTTCTGGGAGACAGTGTCAACAGCTGAAGTCAAGGTAGACAATATCCATTGCTCTTGACAATCATCTACAAAGACAGTCATTTCATTGTAGAGCGTTACCAGGTTGTTCAACTTCCCCTTGGTGAAGCCATGCTGACTGCTCCTGATCACCTGCTTGTCAGAGCAGCTTACCTATGGGATTAAAAGCTGTAACAGCAGTATCAAAACCCATGAGCAACTTCTTAAATCTTACCCAAGCTCAATTCAATTTTCTTTCAAAAGCATTGGTAAGACACCTTCCTTCATTAAGTATAGCTGGATCAGGCCCTTTACTAAAGACATTTACTTTTCTTGCATTCAGTTCTGTTGTCAAATCTTCCATGCCGTTGCTATGTTCTCCACAAGACCCCTGCGAGCTGTTCTAGTCTTAATGGCAAATATCCAATGAGAAAATTTCTAAGCTGTCTTCCATTTACTTAAGAGACTGTATCTAGGGTCAGTACATAGCTTAGTCAAGTTTATCATCCAAGATATGGAAGGGTTCCAGTCTCACAGTTAAATATGTAATTAGGCAACTCTTAAAGCACGGTTACCCCCAATTCACCTTGGGGATAAGGAATAGTTCTTAAATAAGAAGTGTTTTGAAGTCTGTAGCATTAAGAACAAGAGGTAGGAATAGGATCTTTACAACCTATACCTTCAATGGGATTGAATTCTGTGGGTTATTTATATTCTTTTTTGAAAGATGATCTCTATGTAATGAACAAAAACCTCATTTCACAAAGCACTTGCTTCTTGTGTGGGTCTGAGATCTGTTTGTGCAATGGAAACATACATAGGTCGTGATAAGCTTTTCTGAAATCCCTACTGGTAACACAAAGCAGATGGCACTTCTACCTCACTGGCAAAGCAATCTACAGACTCTGCATTAACTTTCACTTTCTGAGTGTCGTGGTTTAGCCAAAACATAGTCTCACACCAGTTTCTGTGAAGAAAACCAGCTCTATCCTGGCTGAAACCAGGACACTGAGAGATAACCTTACCAGCAGCTCACCACAGAAGTCTTTTAGATCAGATAAGACCAGGTGAGTGTAAACTCTTAATCTACTTCTGACAAATGAACTTAGTCTGTCCTTGACTACAACTATTAAAATGGTAACTATTACCACCACTCTGCTTTGTCATTTTATCTTGCTGCTCATCACTTTAGTAGTACCTGAATGCCTTACAAAACATGCAAACACTAACAAAGTCCTGAGTGGATTTAAAACTCCCACTGACAGCATTTAGAACACTTCTCTGGTCTCCTTCAAGGATGCATTTGTGGCTGCCCACTGCTCAAGAACCAAAATCATTTATTGCTTTCAAGTTTGTGTACAAGGTGCATAGATCATTATAATCACTCAAGTGTCCTCCCAAGACCATGTGAGAATACATAATGAGCACATTTTCTACCATGTTTTTGTCATGTTTTATAATTTTAAAACTATTAAAATAGTGCCTTTGTACCAAAGATCTCTGAAGCCTGATAATTAACCAAGGGATCAGGCCCAGCCAGCATG
>NW_010526920.1:0-2971 GCF_000687285.1 Phaethon lepturus
GGGTGTCCAGGTGGTTTAGCATGTCCTTGATGTCCATGATCCCACTGTCTATGTCACTGATGAAGATATTAAAGAGTACTTGTCCCAATATGGACCCCTGAGGGACCCCAGTCTCCATCTGGACATTGAGCCGTTGACCACGACCCTCTGGACCATCCGACCAATTCCTCATCTATCCAATAGTCCACCTATGAAATCCATATCTCTTCAATTGAGAGAGCAGGATGTTGTGGGGGACTGTGTCTAAGGCCTTACAGAAGTCCAGACAGGTGACAGCCGTAACTCTTCCCTTGTCCACTGATGTGGTCACTCCATCATAGAAGGCCACTAGGTTGGTCAGGCAGGACCATGCTGGCTGTCTTGAATCCCCTCCCTGTCCTCCGTGCACTTTAGCATAGCTTCTAGTAGGGTCTGTTCCACAATCTTCCCAGGCACAGAGGTGAGGCTGATGGGTCAGTAGTTCCCAGGGTCCTCCTTGCTACCCTTTTTTAAAATGGGTGCAATGTTTCCCTTTTTCCAGTCTCCAGGGGCTTCACCTGACTGCTGTGACTTTTCAAATACCATAGAGATTGTCTTGGCAACTACATCAGCCAATTCCCTCAGGACTCTGGGATGCATCTCATCAGGTCTCATAGACTTGTGCATGTTCATGTTCCTCAGGTGGTGTCGAACCTGATCTTCTCTTACAGTGCGAGGGACTTTGCTCCTCCAGTCCCTGTCTTGCAAATAAAATTGGACTAATAATACACTGGGGATGTTTACACCTGTGGGAACCCTCAGTAGCACTGAAAGGAAGCAGGCAACTATTGTCTAGCTTCAGCTACTTGAAAGAAGGCGGAAGACAGATTATTTAGAATGGACTCATAATGTTGGAATTAAACTATAAAAAGTTAAGTTCAGATTTAATTTAAGGGAAAATATTATGAATATGAGATTATTTTTTCTGTGGCATACTCTACCAAGGGAAATTAAACTTTATGTTGTGAGACTTTCTGGCCAAAACTGCTACTGACTTTGCACGTCTGTTGCTGAAGATCAGATTTTAAAGATGTTCAGTAGCACATTTCTTGGACTAGATTAGAAAAACCTGATTATTTTTCTTACACTAGAGTTGTTCTTGGCACTTGTGCCATGGATGGCTTTTGATAATAAATGAAGAATGATATTCACAGTGGAGATGAGCACTCTCATCTGCAGGCACTTTTTTAAACTCGAACTGAAGATCAGTCAGTATTATGATGGTTTTGACTTTTCAGTACCAGAATACTATTTTCCAATTCAGAACCCCTAGATATTTGTCTTATATCCAGCTGGGAACTAGATAACAAGTGAGCAGAACTGAAAGGATTAGCTGGCCACTGTTTACTCACACACATCTTCAGACCTTAGATCTCAAACACAGCAGGGAATAACCTCAGCTGAAACGTAAACTGGCTCATTGTGCTATATCTTTTCTATCTTTACTCTCTCAGAATCTTGGAAACTATTTGCTTGTTTAATTTGTTGTGATTAATACATTGTTCCAGCGTCTCCCACTGTTATAGTCTGCATGAGAATTTAGTTATAATGATGGCTAAACTCAACAGCAAATTTTAACAACAGGAATTATAACACCATTATGCAGAAATGTCTAGTAAATTATGCAATTGTATCTACCACAATATAAATCTCAAATATATTAAACCTCTCTTTGTTTCTTTGAAGTTGCTAGCCTGGGTGTCAGCCAAAATGTAAAATTCACAAAGGCAATTTAATTTTTCTTTTTTTTTTAATCCTATGGGTTTTTCAGAAGACTGTTAGCTGAAGCTCTACGTCTGTAGTAGCTCTGTTGATAGAAAACTTTTATTTGCTAACAAAAACTGGATGCTTATTGCAGGTTATAACATCCCAAATCTGGCTCAAATGTCTTAAAAACCAGTACCAATAAGCATGCCTTTCAAAGTGATTTATAAATGTGTAAAAATGTCAGGTTAGCATAAGGACGTTTACAAAATGAGCAAAAGAAGTAGTAAATGCTTATCAAACACTGAAAGGCACAAACAAAGGTATTTTTGCTCTAACAAACTTTCACTAGAAATGCACATGAATGGAAAAAAGGTAAGAAAATAAAGGAGTTTGTGACTGCAATTTGAGAACACTGCAAACATTTAATAATGTTCTGAATAATTTGCCAAGTGACACATGTTGCAAATAGCAAGAGACAAACTTCAAAAGCTTTTCCAGCCTTCTGCATGCAAAGCAACCAAGTCGTTAATGAACTCCCTTCTCCCCACTTTCTCTAATTCCCTGATCCTAAACTATTTCACACTTTGCTAATCCCTAAAGCTTGAATTCCCTGATTTTTTTCCAACCTCAAGTTCTTCCCACTGCCCTGTTCCCCTTCCAGCTCCAGCACTCATCTTTTTCTAATATTCTTATTCTAGGTCTTTAGCACAGTCTACAATGACATTTCATTGGCTCAAAGTGACAGCTTTTAAAAAGTTAAACTCTACGGCGTTCTCAGACTGCCATCCTCAAAATGCACTATATGTCCCAGAACATAAGACAAAATGAGTCTGGAGGAAGAAAGAATGGCTACATTCTTTCAATCAGATCCACTGTGTCAGTTTTTCCTCTTCTATTTCGTGTTTTATCACCATCTGCTGGCAGAACCTCAAAACACTATTCTGAGACTTCTCCCGGTATCCTCCAGAGCTCTCAGCTCTGTGAGTTGGTTTGGAAACCATTAACTGCATATCATCCCTCTCTTACTCATGGTTCTTCTGTTGCTGGCATGTATTGCAGAGACGCAAGCAATGTCACCTTCCAGAAGAACCATCATCTAATTCTGTATTGTGTCTAATCTAATACCAGTGAGGACCAGTTCTCTTCTTTTCAAAACAAAGCAGAATTAAATTAATACCATAGACCATACACCACAACTTTCACTCTGCCCTCCCAAGTTTTCCAGATTTCCAGTGCACCTGCTGAA
>NW_010526920.1:3002-27034 GCF_000687285.1 Phaethon lepturus
CTCTTCCTCCAACCTAATCTTTATCAGTTACCAGCAGTATAGAAAGAGGTGTATGCAGAGAGGCAAAAATAAGAGAAACAAAAGAAGGTATGCTGTTTGTGGGACGGGACAGTTGTGATAGAACTAAAATGTATATTGCTGAAAGGAGATATATGGAGAATAGGTAAGTTCTAAGTATAAAGATAGCTTGAATATCTTGTTTTTATGGGTTTGTGCCAGACATGATGTGTGCGTGAGAAGCTACTTAAATCACATATTTCAACAAAATGGTCTGTGTTTCAGCATTGTGTGTCTTTGATTTCAACCACATTTCAGGCTGCTTTCCAATGTGGGGATCAAGGTAGGTTGCTAAGTTCAGCTCACTTCCATGGTGGCGTTTTGACACAATGTTCTTGTGCTTGCATCAGCTAGAAAATAACAAATACAACAGTTCCTTGGATAGTTGGAATTTAAACCTGTGAAATTATTTCTTCACAAATTTATGCATTCAACTTTTGGGGAAAAAAAACAGCTGATTTTATTCATTTCTTCACTAAGTCACACATTAGTACTATCTCCAAGGACTCATTATGGGCTCTTGTGGGCATATGTCTGCACTCAAAATAAAAACAAACACATTTTTACATAAATGCCATGCTTCTACAGTCTCCTGCAGAGACAATTATAAACTACCATAACAATTTATTGTAACAATTGTAATATCTAATTTAGATTATAACTACTACAATTTATTATAAATATTATAACCATTATAAAGATAATTCAAACTCCTAAACTGACAAAGCTTCTGTTGCCTGAATTTATGAATTAAGACCAGCCATTAGGAGCAAGCCTTAGGGACATGAGGTTTTGTCTGTGTCTGTGTATCTGCCTTTTAAAGAACTTAACTCTCTGGAAATTAATAGGGTCTGGCAACAGTTCTACAAGCCATAACATTCTCATTTCAAGAAACTTCATTTAAATCTATATACAGAGTGTGCTAGACACTTTATAGACTACCTATGGCTATAAAGACTTGGTTCATGTCCCAGAGAGTTTCTGCTCTCACTTGACGACTTGATGAATTGAGTGAGCAGAGAGAACACAGAATAAAGAAAACTGAGTTTTATAGGATAGCAACTCTACAGTTAACAACATGAATAAGGAATAATATCTATTATAAATTTGGAAGATGTATTTTGAAAGGAAATCCACATGACAACATGAAAATAACTCCTAATATACTAGCTTGTATGTTGAATTAAAATTGAAACTTATGTAAGGTCTTGATTAGATGAGAGACTTATTAAAATTGTAATCCCCTGTTTTTTCTTGACTGTTGCTGGATTATTGGATTTTTTTTTCCAAAGAGGGGGTCATGTAATTATTGTACACGGCTTTTCATTGCCCCTTTGAGACTCATTACTTCTAAGGGATCATATCAGCTCTTCACCCATTTTGAATTTTGTCTTTTTTTATTTAATTACAAAAATCAGCCTTTACACTGCATTATTATTTATCTATTTTTATATTTCAACCAGAGGAAAATAAATACATTTCCTGAAGTGAGAAAAAAACAGTCTCATTAGTTTGAAGAATCTAGCACTTGCTGAAGACCTCTTACAGATAATATAAAGACAAGAAAACAAAACAGTAGGTAAGACCCAACAAGACAGCATAATTTCATATAGTGTTGAAATGTAACAGCCTTCAAGCAGGGAGGGGTAAGATCACAAACTATAAATATTTTTCAGGCTTTCAAAATGAATGAAGGAAAGAAATTAAATTATATAGCTGGAAAGAATAATTGTCCCCACTGAAGGAATCACTGGATGAAATTCTATGGCCTGTTTTACTCATGAGGTCAGACTAAAAGATTATCATAATGCCTTTCTGGCCTTAGGCCTGTAAATCACACTACCCAGGGATGGCAATTCAAAGAGACAATTATACCTAAAGGAAAAAACAGTTTAAATGAGATATTTTAAATAATTCTTAACCTTAACAGTAAATGTCTGGATATCTACGTTTTTAATGATCCCTAGCCTCACTCCTTACCTACATCCCTCCTCTTTCTTCATGAGGAAAACAGAAATACCCAAAAATAAGTACTACTGTCATTCAACACTAGAAGTAACATAGAATCTGATGATGTTAGGACTAAGATTAAGAACTAGAAAAAACTACAGCAACTCCTTTTTACGCCTGAGAGAGATTTGTTACGTCACAGGCACCTTGTCGTATTTATGCTATAGTACATCATTTTTAAGGAGACTTAATCAGTCCAGAGACTCCATAAGATTTCTCTGAAAACAAAAAGTACATCTGGGCATACTGCATCCATAGTATCCTCGTGTTTTTAAGCAACATTATAACTTTTGTATTGTTAATCCAAAAAAAAAGTGTAAAACAGCATAGTGAGAATTGCTAAACTGAAGTTCCAAACTTCTGCACTCATTTCCATAACTACTTCTTCCTACTAAAATTCAAATTGAAAGTAGTTGCGTGTCCCACCTTCAGAAACCTAGAATTACAAACCCTCAAAAGAAGGTTAGATTAAGAGGTTAGCAAGTATGTTGTATGAGTAACACTGCAGAATGCAAAGGCCAGACTAGGTGACCCAAAGGACTTTTTTCTCTGCTTCTAATATCTGTGATTCAATGACCTGCTGTTCTTCCAAAGACACTTCAACGATTCTTATTTCTTTGCCTCCCTACATGTAACCCAAAGGGAAAGCAGTGATGTGAGAGTCTAAAATACAAGAAGGACAAAATACAGAAATTCATTGTACATGTAGAAAGTGACAATACGTGTTTCAGATATAAAACAGGGGTCAGATTTACAAAACTATTTATCTGCCAAAAATGCAAATATGTGCTTGCTGAGATTTACAAAAAAATAGGTAACCAGATACTATTGAAAATCTGCATCTTAATGTCTATAAATACCCTTGTAAATCCACCACTCAGAATTTGGGGAACGGTTCTGCATAAAGAACTGAGCCTGTCTGGATGGTTTTCAGGTAAAGTGAAGTGAAAATCAAATCGATGGGTGCATGCATGCACATATAACACTTTTGATTTGAGGAAATAGCAATATGGTGGGATTATATAAATAATAGCTGTCCTTGAAGTCCTTGAATTATTTTCAGCTCATGGATGTAACAGTGACAGTTAAGCAAGGAAATAAAAAGTTGCTCTTATGTACATATCACGCTTTACAATACCCACAGAAACACAGTCCAACTGATATTAACACTCAGCAGTTTGCTGAAAGAGAAGAGAGGAGTGAGCTTGAGAGGGATGGAAAAGAACTCCAAAACTCAATGTAGCTGTGCAGTATAACTCACAAATACGCTTCCTTCATCCTGAGAAGTACGGATGTAGTATAAAATACATCTGCTCAGTTTTCAAGTGCTGCACACCTTTGTCATTTTGTTGTTCAGTCTTACAGTCTCATCTGAAGTACAAGGCAGTCATATTTTTAGCTTTAGTTGAATAATTCACATATGAAGCAGAAGAAATAATTAGAGACAGCTCTGTATCTTCTCATTTTCAGTAAGGCAATTTTATGTTTTCCAAGATGCTTTTTAAAGGTTTGTTTTCAGGTTTCTTAACATTTTCTACCCTTTGCAGTTTCTTCTTAGCTCAGTGTTCAGTCTACATTTGCCCTTTCCTGTACTGCCCTCACCAACCGCCACTACCCTTTCCCCTCAAAAAAAAAGAGCTTAGTGGATGAATTTTTGCCTGAGGAAATTGTATGTGCTTCCCTTTGGGTAACTTGCAATGCAGTGAACAGACTGCAGCCTGTACTTTCTCTGCTAGAACTGCTTGTTTTACTCTAATTCTTTTCCCTTTCTTCATTTAACTCTACTCATAGCAGGGAAAAAAATTGCTAGGAGACATCTAGTTTGATATTTTGCTTTTGCCTGGCTACTTGTAAAAGTCTGTCTGTTATCAATATACGATACAGAAAATGTTCTTTAAGGTTACTAGGTGTTTTGCATAGTGGGATACAATACTTCAATACATAAATTCAGTCTTCTTTGAGACTTCAGTCTTTAAAAAACTGCTCAATTACTGCAAAACATCATGTTATTTTGAGTTTCAATTTCTTTAGACGCCAAAAACTGCACTTATATCTGAGAACAAAATTGCTGTAATTTGACCAGCACACATAAGTCCACTTAAAGATCAGTAACTAGACTTCTTTCAGCTAAGTTCTCTAAAAGATCTCATCTCATATGTGTTCCAAGAGCTTTCCTAACAAATACTAACTCTAGACAAAATGCAGTTATCAGTTTATTTAAAAAGCAGCTGGGAATTATATCAACTTTTACAAAATAATAATGTTGTAGAAAGCTTGCTTAGAAAGGGGGAAAATGGCTCCATTGCTCCTTTGAGCCCTGGGGAAAAAGTCTTACAACTACATTTCTCACTTTCCATTGGAAGGCTCAGTCTCTAGGCTATAGAGTTCACCTTTGGAAAAACACTGACAATCCCTTACCCCTCTTGCCTGAAGCTGTACCAAAAACCAGATAAAAATTGCATGTGTCATGGTGATGGAAGGAAATAAGGGGAAGACAGACAGAATGCATGTTTCTGCAATGTAATGTTTAGCATTGTATTGAGTTTGCATGGCAAGATTTTGGTAGCAGTGGTGGGGCTACAGGGGTGGCTTCTGTGAGGAGCTGCTAGAAGCTTCTCCTATGTCCGATAGGACCAATGCCAGCTGGCTCCAAGATGGACCCGCCGCTGGCCAAGGTGCAGCCTATCAGCAACGGCAGTAGCACCTCTGGGATAACATGTTCAAGAAGGCGAAAAAGTTGCTGTGTAGCAGCAATTGCAGACAGAGAAGAGAGGAGTGAGAATATGTGAGAGAAACAACTCTGCAGACACCAAGGTCAGTGAAGAAGGAGGGGGAGGAGGTGCTCCAGGCACTGGAGCAGAGATTCCCCTGAAGCCTGGAGTGAAGATAATGGTGAGGCAGGCTGTGCCCCTGCAGCCCGTGGAGGTTAATGGTGGAGCAGATCTCCACCTGCTGGAGCAGGTTTGCTGGCAGAACTTGTGACCTTGTGGGGGATCCATGCTGAAGCACTTCTCCCCTGTCCAGCTGAGGAGGGGAGTGATAGAGCAGCTTTGGTGGGCACCTGGCATCCAGCCAGGGTCAGTCCATCACAAACATACTGATCAATGGTGGAAGAGTAAGAACTAAGGTCTCAAGGTACATTTCCCATGTAACATAAAACAGCTGTGCTAGGAGCAAGAATCAAAATAAAGGTGTGTCTGCTCCAGATTAAACAAGATCTTAGCTTTTGGAGGCCTGTCTCTCCCTTTCTTGCTTTCCACTGCAGCTTTCTTTTCCCAAAGTGCAAAGGTAAATGAGCCGAGAGCAAGTAAGCTGATCATGAAGATCAAATTTTGTGAGACACATATTAAAAAATCAAAATGCTGCCAAATCAAAACAATAAGCATCTTCTTTGTCCCTATGAATATTCCCTGTGAATAGGCAGTGTAAGTTAAACTGCAGAGAATTACTTAGGTCACTGCAGCTGATCTTTATTTCCACAAGTGGAAGATTCCAGCTTTGACTTGAATATTTTCCCTTGTGATTGAGTGGCTGTAGATGACTTCTACAACACCTGCTGTGGAGGTCTCTTCCCCATCACTGAACAGGAAAACACCACACAGTTGTCCTGCGGAGTGTGAACACACTGTGTAGAGACATCTTTTATCATTGTCATTCTGCCACAAAATTATTTCCTGTATTATTTAACTTCTGAGTGTATCAGGTCATCAGCTGTGGAGTCTTTTGTCAGAAAGTTGGCTTTAACTAATCAAACACAAAAGATTCTAGCCTCAACATTAGGGAATATCAGTGCAGGGAATCTGCTCAGCACCACCTGTTCTCCTACAACCATGTAGTTCTGTAATACACTATTATCATTGCTAGTAGAAAGCCATAAGCTTTGTAATGAATTTGCACAGCCTCAGGACTGAAGTTTGCTAGGCCTGCTCTGCCTGAGTTTTCCTAAACTGCCTGCAGCTTTGTTTTACTTGGTTTAGCTGTAACAAGCAATACTTTTAACTAGCTAGGTGCCTATGGATAATTTGTTTCACTTTTGTTTATCTTTGCACGGTATCACCATAGTTTTACAAACCCACAATTGCCTGGTTTTGGCTGGGATGAAGTTAGTTTTCTTCCTAGTAGCTGGTATAGTGCTGTGTTTTGGATTTAGTATGATAATAACGTTGATAACACACTGATGTTTTAGTTGTTGCTAAGTAATGCTTACACTAGCCAAGGACTTTTTAGCTTCTCATACCCTGCCAGTGAGAAGCTGGGAGGGGGCACAGAGAAGACAGCTGACCCAAACTGTCCAAAGGGATATTCCATACCATATGACATCATACTGAATATATAAACTGGGGGGAGTGGGCCAGGAGCGTGCCATGGCTCGGGAACTGGCTGGGCATCAATCAGCAGGTGCTGAGCTATTGTATTGTGCATCACTTACTTTGTATATTCTTTTATCACTATCATCATCATCATTGTTGCTGTTGTTATTCCTATTATTTTCTGTTGCCTTGCTGTCCTATTAAACTGCCTTTACCTCAACCCATGAGTTTTACCTTTTTTTTTTATTCTCCTCCCCATCCCACCAGGGGAGGAGGAGTGAGCGAGCAGCTGCGTGGTGCTTACTTGCCAGCTGCGGTTAAACCATAAGCATAGAAAATACACACCTGACATGGAAATAGATGTCTTAACAGGTGAAGATAGGTGATGTCGTGTGGAGGAGTACAGGCATGGAATGATAAAAGATGGGGCACAGACTGGCTCTGGACACCCCACGGCTGTAAACAACTCCTCAGCAGTCCATTAAAGAAATGCAGACCTGGAGATGGCCAAAACTGAGCTTAGTGGTAACGAAGAGTACAAAGAAATACTATCTGAAGTACGTAAAAGGTACCGGATACAGTAAATTGTGATTAACATGGACCTGCAGGCCTACAAAGAAAGACCAAGATGTACAAGCGTGTTAGCTAATATATAAAATATCTACAGCGAGGAAGAAGAAATCCTCAACATCAGCATCCTGTCCCTCTCAGTGATGGACTCAGGTACTGACAACACATTGTAACTCTCCCCACTCTCCCCCAACAGAATAAAAACAATGACTTTAGAACCAGAGGAGCAGAGGAAAGGTGAGTATAACATCAGGAACAAGCATAGAAACGGAGTGCACGTATAACAATTTTAGCTGTCTTATTATTCCTGCTTTTGCTGTAATAACTAGATTTGGACTAATAATGATTAGATTCCTAAATTTCATTTATCTAACAATAAGTTTTTTGCTTTATATATATGTATGCATATGCATACCTCAAGTGCGCTTCCTTTTTGTCCATGAAACAAGATTTTGAGCATAACATGCTGGGTTCTGAGAGTTCGATTCTTGCTGGAAGCAGTTCCGTGGGTTATACTAGATCTCTGCTGCTAAGGGTCTGGAAATGAATTCAAGTAAAACTAAGAAAACAAAACAAAAAGTCAAAATAACCTCCTATTGCATAAATACAAAGTACAGGTAAGTATTAAAATTCAGGCACAGCATTCCAACACTACTGAATTTGCATGGTAGCTATTTTATTTGCTATACTTTATTAAGATCTTTTCATTCTCTTTTCAGCAGACATTTAAGCTCTAAAAAATTATGCAGTAAAACAATGCTACTTAACCAGCTTAGCTTATTTTGCTGCACCAAAATATCCCTAACTGGTTGGCAGTCCCGTAAGACGTGGTTTTGATGTAGAACCAAGAGGGTCTGCAGTTCTGAGAATTCTTCTGCAAATGTCAATAATAATATAGTTGCAAATATTTTATTCTGGGCCTAATGTTCTAGCAAAAAAAATCCCCCCCAAAGTACTCTGGTAACATTGAAGTCACAGCATGCATGGCAAGGCTGATGGAATGAAACAATCCATGGACTAGTTTTATCCTGCTGGGCAAAATTTTATAGCTGTGTGCTGAAATCCGAAAGCGATTAGCATATCACAAAGACATGTGGTGCCATGCCTAGCTCTTTATCAGAAAAGAGAAGCTTCATTTTAGGTAGCACTTCAAATATTTGGAACAAGGAAGGCTGGTGAAAAGCCTTCCAATAGTTAAGTCCGACATCAGCCCTGAAACCAGTATGGGAGCCCCAGACTTCTCAGTCCCTGCTTACCAGAGGAGACAAAAAGAACACAAATCACTGCTTTTAAAAAATACACAATTGTAGAAGAAAATAAGCCAACTTTTTTTTTTTCAGCTTTGCACCTTCTGTAGTCATTTGCATGAACATAACGTGGTGTGAAATCACCCCAACAGCTGAGAGCTGAGGAAAAAGAGAATTTTGAATTGTAGCCTTGTTTACTGATTTTGAATAAAACAAGTACATGACTGCCTCTGCAGAAGAGGTCAAATGCTTCAAAAACACACACATACATTCAGATACATAGTGAGGTGATACCTATAACTTTAAGCCTCTAACTTAGGCCTCAAAGGAGTGCAGGTTCCCCATATAACAAGAAAAAAAAAACCAAACAGGTGCTTCTAAAGAGTGACTCAGAACATTTAAATTAAGCCTAGCTTTATTTGGGTACCTTTAATCACCCACTAGATGTATCCCATGCACCACGGAGGACATGTGGAACTGAGGTGCCAAATGCAGGCACCTTAACAAGCTTTGAACGTAGGCACTGAAAATACTTCTTTCTTTCTGCCACCATAGTGTAAACACACATTCAGCCCACTCTGAATGAGAAGAAATTGCATGTAGCACTTGCACTTTTTTGTCCTTTAACCACACAAGCTGGAGATGGAAAACGTTTATACAGTCCCATTTTATAATATTTAATGAATGTTTAGCTGTTTCAAGCAGTGGAATTGTATTGTTTCCTTTGAAAGTTGTTTTACAACATAAAGGTTCTTGCAGAAAAGGAGATTTTCATCTCTTTTCCTTATTTCATGTAATTGCAAACGATATTTCTATCGTGAAAAATAATTCCATCAATTTCTGTTGTGCTTATGAGTCTACATTTTCAGAAATATATCAACCCCTTGTATCAGTTATCATTTTGAAAATTGAAGTTTTTATAATTTTTCTTCATAACTTGGTTCCTTCTACCCACCAAAGAAGCCTATTTCATTTCTTTTCACGCCTCCTGATATAAGAAAATTTTTTCTTCTGCTATGGCATGTCCATCATTTACCATTTGCTCCCCTTTTAATTTTCTTACATAAAGAAAAGTTGATTGCCTTTAAAATGGAGGAATACCTATAAGCTGGAGTAGGCTATACATGTTGTAGTGTCTCATTATGTTTAAGGTTTCTCATAAAGTCTTTCTGTGCTACCTTTTACAGATCATACCATATCTAGATCATCAGATGAAAATCCTTTCGATAGAGTAAAACAAAGTGCAAGAGTCAGCCATGTCCCCCTACCTCAGCTACCTTGACATGCATGTTCACAGGAACCTCTAGGTCCCCGGCTCCACCTTGGGAGCACTGGTTATCTTCCAAACATTCAGGTTTTGCATAGCTAGCATAATCGTCCCCCCTTCATCTTTTATCATATAGGACAAGGCACTGATACACGTTACATTTTATTTCTCTCCCTAATGAACGCTATTCATAACGGTTTTGCCTATGCTACCCAGCTAAGTTCTAATCCACGTTACATTTTATTTCTCTCCCTAATGAATGCTATTCATAACCGTTTTGCCTATGCTACCCAGCTAAGTTCTAATATGTAACACAAAAGGGTACATCAGAACCACAATCTACTGTCAGAGGGTACCAGATGGACAGCGTATCAAGAATTACATTTAAGGATAGTACAGAAAATCCTACATTCCCAGAGAAACCCTCTTATATTGTAGCCCGTGTCAGTATATCCACGATATTAATTTAGCCTTCTTTTTCATCATCCCATCCTTATGTTATGGATGATCAAATGCCTGCTGTATGATACTGCATGAAATGATGCAGACATTTAAAGCAATATGGTGAGATTACCGACACAATTATTTCCAACACGGGATAGGAATATTCCTTTCTCTGTTATTAATATTTGCTTTTTTAAAAAATCCAGGTCCTTTATCAGCTCAGAGTTTTCACATAACTGAAATTAGCAGCATTAATCTTCTCTTCTGCAATAAAAAACATGCATAAAAATTACAGAGTGATAGCCTTAATACCATCCATTTTCCTATTCAAATGCTAAACTAGACTCTCACACTGCCGCTTGGACACATTACTCTAGCGTGGCAGATTTGTCACTATAGCAGGAAAATGCTTTTCTTTTGTGCCTTGACTCCTTTTTAAGTCAGCTGAAGATCACGTTATTTCTTCCCCTTTTAAATACTGAAAAAAAGGGAAATGTGGAGTATGAGGAAAACAGCCATTTTCTTTTTTCTAAAGAGTGCATTAAAAGATTAGCAGCACACAGGAGGAAAAGCACAACGATGCTATAAAATAACCCAGCATCCTGTATTTAAAAAATGAAAAAGATTAATACAAAATCATTCCATTAGGTTAGCTTGCTTTTCACAGATACCAGCAGCTAGGATTTGCATAAAGTAGAACTTCAGTCATGCTTTGCCATATTCTGACATTCTGAGCCTAACAAAGGCTGCCTACGATTTCCAGGTCTTTTTGCCCTTCAAGTAAACTGTAATAAGCAAAGGGAAGATGCACACAAGGGCTCCTGCATGAGAACGCCGCTCTTCCTGCGACAGGAGCAGATTGCCATCTACTGGTCTCTGGCCTCTGCATGAAGTCAGGCAAAGGGTATTTGAGTGAGGATCTCTGCAGTGACTTTTCTTTAAAGCAGATGATATTTTTCTTCTCCCCGTTCTTCATAAGCATATTCAATGCATAGATTTGCATAAATAGCATTTATTTGAAAATAAAGCCAGGCTACGTGGTCACCTGTTCCAACCTAGCTGTGCAGGGAGTTGATGTGATAGATGACAAGTAGCATCCATATGATGTAAAGTTCTGCCATTTCAAAGATAAGGCTAAATGACAGTGGTATAACAGTACAGAGATTCTGATACACGGATGGACCACATCATACATAGCTGCCGAAATGCGATTCTTCTGAACGGTGAGAGAGTCCTGTTTTGTCAGAAAAGTGTGAGCTGGGAAGCAGGACCGTGCAGACAGCCTGAGGACGCGGTGTCTATGTGGTGGCACGTGGAAGTCTTGCAAGTTTCTGCATCGCTTTGGCATCCTCACTCCAGCAGTGCGGCTTTTGGCACCGGGTGTCATGCGTGCTTGCAGAATACACTCAGCCCTGCCACGGAAGCTGCAGGTAACCTCCCATTCTTGGGCAGTGATGCATAAAAACACTCATGACATCATGCTTCTGCATAAGGTATTCCTGCTCACAACTGCTCAGCTCACACTTCTTTCAGGGATTGTGTCTTTCTTGCAATGCTGACAGAAAGGCATGGATGCCCGTTCGCTGTCGAGTAGGTTAAATTGCCCATGTAAATTAGGATAGTGCTAAAATACTGCACTGCGAACAGAAGCAGCTGACACAGGCACATACTCCATCTCACCACCTCTGGGCCACCGACTTCTCAAGGGGTAGACAGACAATACCGCAGCACTTCAACCGTGACATGGCCATTGGCCACTGGATATTTTTTGGAGTCCTGGGAGAGAAGTGCACAGCAGTATTGTGGCCCTGCTTCTCTCCCTGCAGAGCTGCACACAGACTGCACAAATGCAGGCAAACACACACACTGCCCTGTGCTGATGCATTACACTTTTCTAACTGCCAATTTCCTAGTCCAACAGAAAAAAGGCTTGAGACAGGCTTTTAAACAGGAATATAGGAGTACTGTAGGTATAGATGGCTACACTGGAAACATGGAAAAAATATTTTGCGTGCTAAGAGCCTAAGGGAGCAGGGCATGTGAGTGGCTCTACCCACACAGCAGCACTTTACTGTATTCTGCAGCACTACCAATAAATACGTGACTCTTGAAACACCTAATACTCAGGAGTAGCCCATTACTGCAGGGTGCCCCAGAGCTTAACTCAGCACCCTCTGACATCCAGCCTGGTTACCTGGGATCTTGGTGAAGCAGCTGCTGAGCAGAGAAACAGGTTGAGAAAAAACAGAAATTATTTCTTGACCATTCTAGTAGCTAATTTGTATGTAAGGCAGTTAATCACTAAATGCAGTAGTCTCTGTGTTACGTTTCAGTTACACAGGCGCATAAGCCTAAGATAGCATCAATACCCATGGGGGGGCGGGGGGTACAGACATGTGCATGTGCACAGCTTGGAATTTCTGGTTTGGTACTTGTTTTCTAACTAGAGCAGTACCTTTTGAGAGGGCCAACCCTCCAGAAGCTGCTATTTCCTTGCAAACATTAAAGGAAATATTTCACTGATATGAAAAATGTTCTGAGTAATTATTTTGCTTTTCAATCACTGAGGAAAAAATCCGAGAAACTGTAATCTTGTTTTAAATGAAATTTCAATCCTGCTTCTATGATGGCTATGCTGCCTTCTCTTCCTTAACATATTGTTCAAAATTCTTAATGCTACAGTGCACTGGAATTCATGTTTGCAATCATTTCTCTATAACTATTCCATCTCTTTCCTAATCAGTATGCTGGATGACTGCATATTTAGTACATATTCCTTAGACTGATTCCTTCCTCCCAGATGAATTGTTTAACATTTTTCTACATTAAACTGCATTTGCTACCTGCTAGTTCACTTACTTAAATGATCCAGAATCTTTTGTGTTTTGGTTTGTTTTCTACCACCTGTTTTCTTTCTTTTAGAAAACAAAATATACACAAATAAATGTCATAAAAACAACAATAAATATTACAAAATTCAGTTTTTAAAAAGGTTTCCAACAGCTGCTGTTTGCTATCCATTCTTTTCACTAGGATAAGATAAGAATGCTGTTTTTCATTAGAAACTAAAATGAACAATTTGAATTAAATGTTTCTATAATAATTTCAAAGACAATTCTGAAATAATGCAGTCAGCTATAAGTTGAGTGAATGTGTATCTCTTGATTTTGTAAGCAGGCATTTACAATCCAGAAATAAAGAGTAAGATCATCAAAGGATTTTTATGCAAATTATTTGTAGTTTTAGAATTTGCTTATAAGACCAATGTAGCATTATTCTCAAAATGTGCATCTGACCAGAACGTACATATTACAGTACAATACCTTTTTGACTAAACTGATACAGACACGATAAATCTAAGTCCTGCCCTATGTTGATCCTGTGTAAGGTATATTTAAAACATGCTTTCACAGACATTTTTGTGGTAGAGGAAGGCAATTTATATTGTGGTACCTATTATCTGATTAGGCTGAGATTTTATTAACCCATTCAATGCATTGCTCCTGTATCTGACTTTCATTTGTAGCAGAGCAAGTCTTGTTTCCACTACCCTCTCAATTTGTAACAATAAGGAAGCTTTCTTTTACTCAGAATTTATTAAAGGGCAGAAATAGAGAAAATTCTCACTGCAACAGCCACCCAACAAATTCAGTAGTAAATTGCTTTATGGAACATGTATATCTCCACCAACCAGCCCAAGACCTCTGCTGCCTTATTTCCAAATGGCCCTCCAAATTTCTGTTCCCCTGATTCTGTTGCAGCTTTTTTCAAGGTGGGTGACGTTCACTTCTGTGCACCAAAGGGGTTATTGGCCTTCTTAAGACTTAATACAAGTATTACACGAACCTTATTCTGGTCTTCCCCATGGCCCTAAAAAGCCTGGAGTATGTTTTAATGACCAATTTCCTTCGTGCCTTTACAAAGGTGTCTGGTTTTCTTTGAATCTTGCTGTTTTGATTTCTTACCACAAAGCCTTCCCTATGGACATGTTATCACTGGTAAGTGTTGCAGGATGGAGCAGGTTGCAATTTCTTACATTTATGCTCCCTGCTTTAATCAGAATGGCATTTATATAAACCCCTCCTGCTAGAATTTATCCTGACTTTCCAGACCTCTCAGATCTACAGGCTGAATCACCCTGAATACACGTGCTGCGCACTCCTTTCCTTCTGTGCAGACTTGCAGAAAGATCACAGTACGAATCCATCCCCCTCTGTGGTCAGTGTAACCAGAGGGGACTGCGCACAGAAGTCCAACCACACAAACCTTCCTTCCTTTATATAGCAGTCCAGCAGTTGAGCAGTTTGCAGGTTGCTCCTGCCCAGTTAGCCGCATTTTTCAGTTTGTGCTGGTTCACAGTGGTGTTACTGGATGCCCCTCTCTGATCATCATCAGGCTTTTTTGAGATGTTACCTACCAACTTGTACTGCAGCTCCTGTTACTGCAGTGCCTCAATATTTACTGGCTTTACCCCCACTCTTCTCTAAGACTGGAAAATAAAAGGGAAAAAGTGTGGGCACAAAAAGAGAAATAATTGCGCTGCAACGCAGAGGTCTTGGGCAGAACAAGGCAGGGGGCCAGATGTCCAGCATTTTAAACCAGCACCCATCTCACTTCAACCTATTTCTCAGCACTGTTTGCAGCACAAATCACGTAGTTCTACAAAGGACACACAAGGATTAGAAAAACAGAGAGAAATATATGCCTCTCTGTGAATGGCATGGAGATTAGGAGCTGACTTTTTTCTGAAGGGACAGAGTTTCAGCTAGTATAAACTGGCCTGATTTTATTGACATCAGTGAAGCTACATTATTTACATCAGTTTAGGATCTAGCTCAGAGGCTTCAACAACTGAACATTTCCAGCCAAATAAAAAGGAGGCTGCCAGGAGACTTGTTTATGGCTTAAAAATAATGAGTGGGATCCCACAAGGATCTAGGTAGCAATTTGCTAATCTATGAGGGGAAGACCTAGGGGCAAATCTGGGGCTGAAAAGCATTTCCATGCAAAGAGTGCCACCACACCAAATAACGTAGCTAGCAACAGAAACAGACTCCCTGGTGCTAATGAATTCAAACTTAGCATGGATACATTACCACCTATGGCTCCTTCCCTCCAAATCACCCTGATGAGCTCCAACTCAATAAAATGAAGACAACAAATGTTTCTGAATCTGAAGCTGCATCTAGCGTTCAGTGTTTTTTCATTTTTACCCTGAAGTTCATTGCAAACTATGCCTACTGACTCACTCACACAATTTCTTTCTCTCAGAACAGGATCCTCCTGTCAGTCTTTTCACCTCGCTCCTGCTCTGCTCTGCATCACCAGCTTTGACATGCAGTAGCTTGTTGGTAGAAAGAGAGAAAAAGGAGGAGACCTAACAAGAAATCATTTCTCTTTTGACCTGAGATTGTAAAACTTAGGAAGCATTCTGGCACTGTGTAAGGTTAATATTACAGTAAAAAGCATATCACAGCATCAAGTATAAAGCACTATCTTTTTTCTCTCTGTGCACTGAGTGGGCTGAGAGTTTTTATTTCATACTTCATTTACACCTTGCTGAGTGATGCCATAGAAATGGCAGAAGTTTCATCTCCTCCCACTTCTGCAGCAGCACAATATGTGTAACAGCAGCAGCTCCCACACCACTCGCTGGAAGCTCGAGCCTGATGCCGATAACAGGTTCATATCTACTTTTCCTGCATGACATTCTGAGATGCTAGAAAACATCTTTTATTTTCTTATTAAAGCTCGTCGCAGAACTAACAGCTGACTGAAAAGCAGCTTGAGAATTTTAATCACGTAAACTAAAAACACTGAGGTTTTCCGCAAAAGCTCTTCATATGGAAAAATGGGAGAGCAAATTAACATAAAATCTGTTTTGGAAAATGCTGAAATGACGAGGACAAACATTTGGATGTAAAACAGAGTCTCAAGCAAGGAGAAAGGGGTAAAGTTGTATATCCTTTGTTTATCACTATCAGTTCACTGAAAATGTAGCAAACACCACATCTGAAAATCTAGAAACTTTCCAGAGGACTCAGAGAAAACTCATGCTAAACAAGGTCAGAGACTGTTAAGAACAGCCAGTGCCACTCACAAAAAGTACACATAGAGGACTCGAGTCCTGAGCAAGCCCAAGAGTCCTGCAAGGTGCTCAAGGCCATTGCTTTGGCTGACAGTTTCAAAGGCAGCTGATAAATCAAACAGGGGTAATGAAAGGACACTGCTCTTAGGCCGAACTGTTCTTCAGTCTGAAACCTTCAGAAAGCAGGCAAGATGGCCCATGAGGTTAGTAATGAGCTCAGAACTCTTTTCATGTGAGATAATCAGTTCAAAACTGGTTGACATTGGTAGTGACTGAGTATTGCTACTTCTGCCAGCTCTAAGGTGTTCCAGATTTGTTCACAGTCCAGTTTGTCCATCAGTACAGATGCATTTCTCACAAGTTACCAGAGCAAACTTCATTAATTAACACTCAGCTGGCACTTGCACTGAAGTGACCAACAGCTGAAGCTGCATATTACCTCAATAACTCTTACTCCCATATCCTGTTTATGTGAAATATTTTTCAACAAAACTTTCACACTACCATTCTACTGCGGCAGGGAGGAGCATACCAGGACCACCATTTCAAACGTATGTCAGTGAACCTCACCTGGTATGAGCAGGAGGACTGACATATCAGTCTGTGTACATTACAATGAAATGGTATTTGTAGAGATAAGTAGCAGAGGTAGCACCTCTGTGAACATTTGAGGGATTTTTTAAAAATGTGACTGTCATGAATAGAATGACAATAAAAATCTCAGGTTTTGTATGAATGGATTATCTATGCAGAGAAAAGGTATTCTCTAGGTAAAATTATTGCATTTTAGTTAGATTTTTTTCTTTTAAATTTTTGTTTATTCTAAATTCACCAAAAAAATGAAGTGTTTTGAATTAAAAACCCTAAAATTTCTTCAATTAAAAATTGCTAAGTATTTTGACCAAAACCTTTTTCTAACAACTCCTTTTGTTTGTTGGAAAATTCGTCAAAACCAGACATTAACTTCTGATTTCAACAAATAATAATTTGAGGAAAAAATATTCAGCTGTTTGTCAAAATATTACCAGCTCAGTATAGACATTAGCCATATAAGTAAATTTTGTTGCCCTTCCAAATTATAGTTGAAGTATATTTGCAAGCTACTGCAAATGAGTGTATCTAATAAACAACAGAATGAAGAAGGTGCAGAGAATTTGTTACCAGGCAGATATGTTGCAAATTTAGGAGTCCTACATCCTAAAGGAGCCCTAAGTTTAGTTTTTAGAACAAAGCATTTTAAAGACTAATGATTTCCTCACATTCATATGACTATTTTTTCAGAATGTAATTATATAGTTTGTCCATAGCTTGCTTTCTTGCAGAAGATCAGGACCCACACATGCACAGCAATACTCCCACCCTCAGCAAGCTGCAGGGGCAGCCACGTTTCTTTCTTTCTACATGTCTGCAGTGAGACGTATCTTATGGATCTCATCACTGTGGTCAAAAAAAGCCCAAGAGCTGCTTTGATATACAGAGCCTGAGTCTCTTGCTTGTGGAGTCCTGCTGCGCTTTAAGCCCCATGCATGAAAATGCCCTAAAACTTGAACTGCCTAAATCAAAAGCCAGACAGCTGACAAATCTAGCATAGAACCAGCAAAAGTGGATCATGTTAGTGACAATTTGAGAGGCTGGTACGTCCACGTCTGGATTAGTCCAGCTCTAAAGCCTAAAAAGAGTCATCAGAATTCCCAGGGATGCAGAGAAATCCTACTGATACATACCCCGTGGATTTGGAAGCAGAAGTTGCTACTCAGATAACAGGGTCTTTGCCTCCAGGACAGTTAGGGATTCCATGTCACTCACTGATAGCCCCACCAAATCCTACCTCTCACGTGAGCACACAGAACATCTGACAATTAAAGAAGCAACTACCCTGTAAGAGTAAATGGTATCTGGTCATGTACACACTGCCAGAACAGACTGGGAAAGGAATTGCACAGAAACCCAACCAGACAGAAGAACTCAAGGAGTTGTCAGATAAGGAGGCTGGCAAGAAAAGTAACATTAGGCCACTAAGTGAATCAAAACAGAAAAATACATGTAAAATGGTAAAGGGAAAAATATCTATGGAGAACATCATAAATCATTTAAATGGTTAGCTGATGTGGAAAGTCACTCTTATAGTCCTATAACTCTTCAGTCTTTATGGAAATAATGATCACAGCAAGCCTTTTGGAGTTTGATATTTTTATGCAAAAAGAGTTCACAAAAACCTTGGGAAATAGAGGCTTAAGCATCCTGAATTAAATGCGCTGAATGTACAGTCCTGTAACTCTGTCAGGTGCTAAGGGCATAGTTAAACGCAGAGTGTGAATGGTCAGAGGTTTAGGTTACTGTATTTATACAAAAATTGAAAGTGAGCATGCCAAAGTTGCTTTAACTTTCAAATCCTCCCGTATCTATTAGTCATAAAGAAGAACTTGACTTTTGGGGCATTTTCACACTATTACAAGAGCATTTGGAAAGGTATTGGTTGATATTCTTGATGTTCCAAGATCCAATGCTTTCCAGAACTACTGTCCTTTCAACAAGAGATCAATGGGAACATAGAGGATAGGTTTACCTTACAACACAGCCACCAATTAATTTTTTAGGCAAGGTGGCAGGGAAGGATGCTGCAAAGTCACTTCAAGGCTGATACAATTTGACAAATTAAGAGCAAATATCTTGGACAAGAGGGATCAGCTGAATTAGAAGTTATCACAACATGTGAGCTTTGACATCAGTTCCAATGTCTGACCTTCTGATGTATTCCATTTGTAATCCCTTTTGGTCTTCCTATGTGTTTGTATCCTTTCTGCCTCAAATGATCTTTTTCAAATTCCAAATAAAAATAAAAAGCAGAAGTCACAAAACCCTGCTTAACTCCAACTAATTTGAGGAGCATGGGAAACGTCCAATTTTCATGTGTTCTTTCCTAAGCTAAGCTCAGTGATTAAGGCAAGGAATATTTTGCAAATGGACTGAAACACAAAGGCCCTTCTAGTAGCAGAATGGCGAATGATACAAATGTGCTTCCTGTGCACTCAAAATCCATTGAAAGTGTCATAGAAATATAAAGAACTGTATGGAAAGGCTGAAATGACACAATATCTAAGAACTGAGCAAATGTAGACACTCTGTGCTCTTAAAGAATGCTGCTGTTTACAAATTCTCCTGGTAATGTCTGCTGTCTTGCATTTGTGACATTCTCATATCCTTAATGCGTATAAGCATGAAAACAAAAGAAATACATAGCACTGGAAACATCAATTATAAAATTGCATGTACAGTTGACTTAAAAAAAAAAAGAAATCCTTGACAGAAATAGGCATTTTCCCATGAAAATCTTCAGTTTATTCCAAAGTCATTTTTATCATCAATAACAACAAAGTTTCAACGAGATGTTGTGAACAGCTAGTTTTGTCTTAGCTAATCATCACCTCTTCCCACACCCAGGAACAGCCAGCAATGGATGAGAAAGAGATCTGAAGTTATGATGTTACCATCTGTGCCAGAAAAAATTGTTTGGGAATGTATTAACCAGAATTGCAGTAAGTGTAAATGACTTGTAAGCTTTTAATTTCTCTGTAGTATTTCATAATTTTGAAAGTAAAAACATGCACTTAAAAAAAAAAGGTGCACATAATGGCTGAATGGCACATACACGTACATGTAGATAGTTCTTGTTTCTCCAGTCTTATTCATCCTGTTAATATGTTTGAAGTAAGAAAATACACAAAGAGTAACAATGCAATAAAACTAAGCATTATGACCTGCATTGTATTTACAAAAGAATAGCATGTCTACAGTTCCTGCAAATCAATGACCTTCTTTTCTTATACGTAAAAGTGCCTTTTTCCTATATAATGTGTCTTTTTATCTCGACAGAGATAGTCATTACTTCCATGGCATAAGTGACTTGGGAATAGTCAACGAGATCCCTACAATTTTGAGGTCACTAACATAACACATTTCTTCCATCTTCCTAACAGTAATTTTCTGAAAGCTATTACTAAAATGAGAACAATTATATACAGTTTTAAAGCATTTATATGTAAGAAAACTGTTTATTTGTGTCTAGACACTGTATTCCATAAAATTCATGGATCCACATGTTGCCTCCGAATGCTGGGTTTAGCCTTTGGATCTTTGATTTAGCTGGCAGATGTGCATAATCTCAAACCATTGGTTAGCTGCCTTGTAGCTAAATAGTTCTTCAGATATGTGTGCCAAAACTATTCCAGCTGAGGGAGCAAATTCAGTTCACTAAATTTCCTCCAGATCTGGATGTTTTAAGTGGCAGCTTAGTAAGGATAAAAACTCTTCCTCTAGTCCAACTTTATTCCTCTTGCTTGATCCAGAATCCAGTTCTATTTTGTTCCAGGGGTCACCAATGTCACAAATGTTTGAGTTCAGGCTTACAACTCTGAGGGCTTTGTTTATAAGAATCTAAAATAGAGTTTAGCCCGTAATATTTACCTTTTCTTGTTGGAACAACTGTTAGGCTGGATAAATAACAATTTCGAAGTAATATAATCAATGAAGTATAACAGAGTAAATGATGCAAAGCAACAGTTACATGGAAGAGCCACGTAGTGGGAGATGACAAGGTATTTTGTTCTATGACAATCAGATTATAATAACCCTGAAGATTGTAAAGCTTTATTTTGTTCCCTGCTCAGGTTCACATTTCAAAAACATAAACTTACATAGAAGACTGTTTGTGCATGAAAGCAAATTTTGTACATTATTATGCTCACATCAAAAAATAATTAACATGAAGCTCTCCCATTGTCAGATATTGAAGTGCTGCTCAAAATTAGAAGTCAGAAACCCAGAAAAGGCTTCTTTTTAGAGGCAATGATTTTTACATTAAATCTAAAAAAACTAATGATTATAAACAAATAAAATTTCAGTTGTAACACAAAGGCTTGATCTTTATTTTTGAGGACTGAAGTAATATTAACAGCAGATTAAATCTCTCAATAGGTGACTAGACTTATGATTAAACTTCTTTTGGTTTTGGTTAAGACTTCCAGTGCTTGCATGCAACAAGCATGCTCCCACAGCAGTACAGATGCATGTGATGAAATGCTTCCAGTTCATCTGCTCCTTTGCTCCAGAGAGGGAAGACCCTTCCCAGCAGCAGGTGCAACCTTGCACCATTTGCTTCTGGGGCAGCAGCCCCAGCACAGGTTTTGGTTGTGGGCACCCATGGGTGGCCTGTCCGCACTCCACTCTCTCCCCTTTCAGACGTAGTCTGGCTTCTTGTGGCAAAGGCATAAAAGGGAGCCAGGTGGCACACAGGGGAGTGATGTGAGTGGGGGGCAAGATAGTCCATCATCTGCTGTTGCAAATAAGGCTGAAGGCTGCTTGTGGTGATGGAAGCTGGGGACCAGCTCTGATCCTACTGCAACATCAAAATAGATGCAGGGAGAGGCCCTCCAGCTGCAGCTCGTGCTCCTGCTGCAAGGGCTGAAGGCAGGAGGGGTGACTACTCTGGTGCACACACCCCAGATTACTTGCCCAGTTCACTGGCATTGCCCCAGGGCACCTGAAAGAAGCTTAAGGTGAATGAAGAGAGAATGAGAATCTGATCAGCGATGACTGAGGCTGAACACATATGGGATCTGAACAAAAAGCTGCCTTTTCATATAAACATACTAACATCAATTCAGCAGATGGGTACAGGTTCTTCACAAGCCTGATGGGGATCTGATTATTGTGGATAACCCCATCTCTGGGGCAGCAGAAAGCAGGCTTCTTGCCACCCTTGCAAATTACAACCTGTCAACTTTACTCCTCTCAGTGGCTCAGGGAAAATTCAAGGAATCATTTTGTCTCTGTCCCACAGGGCACAGATCTTGACTCAGACTGAGTCTTTGGAATTTGTGACTGTTGAATTCAGGAAAACTTTTTCCAACAGTTACAGGTACTATTATGATAAGGAAACAAAAATGCCTTTTCCTGTGGTGTCATGGTTCTGATTAAGGTCTTCCCTCCAAAATCCTTCACCACTTTCATACATTTTCTATCATGCACATGCACTCATAAAAAAAGCACATTAAAAAATCAGAATTTCGTAAATCTCTGAAACAAATCCGGCCCTAATGAGTCTCCTCTAATCTGCTGCCAGCTCAACAACTAACAGTCAGTCTCCTCATCAGTGGTGGACCCAGGGTAGCACAGACCTCCCACTATAAGTACAGCCTTGAAATAAATGTTTATCATTTAAAGAGAGAAAATGAATTACTTTAAAATGTTTTTCACCAACCAGGCTCAGTGTGTTATCCAACTCATATAAAAATGAATGTTTCTACACAATTACTTGTACTCTGGACTCAACCGCTTCATCTAATAATGGATGCCTCCCACTCGCACATGTTTGCGTAAGTTCTTTAGCCTCTTCTACTAGTTAGATTGTAAAAATGTAGGAGTAGACATACACATATACATCCAGGAAAAGAATGTTTATTCAGAATAAATGATTCGGCCCTAAAGGAAATGAATTAGCTGAGTGGATAATTCATAATTCAAATACCTCTAGAACCCCTGAAAAAAACAACACCAGAGGTAATACATGTGAGTGAAATGCCTTTTTTCAAGCATTATTTCTCAAAACTCATACAGCCTGCTTAACTAGAAAAGAACAAAATGGCTCAGCAATATTTCACTTAATCAACTGAAAAGGCTCATATGATAAAAAGCAGTGTTTTTGTTTTCCAAGCAGCTCCACAGACAACTAGCTTAATCTCATTTTGGAAAGTCACATCTTCTAAAAGATCCAAGATCTGGAAATATGAGGGCACAGAAGGGGTTCTCATAGTAACAATCACTTTTCCAAACTTTCATTTACACCAATATATTAACAACTCAATGAGACATTTTTCCCTCTGAATTCAGATACTGAAATATAAGCACTCACCCCATTTCCAGAGCATGGGTAAACAGCTTGCTTGTAGACACAGTCCATTTAAAACAGAGCTGAAAGTGACAAGCAAAATTACTAAATTCGTGTTCCACAAGTTCCACATTCAAAGAACACAATTAGTCAACAGCCACCATTAAGACAAATGCATAAAACTAATTATTTTATTTTAGTTTTGCCCATTGGTCTTACTTACCACTATTACTGTATATTTTATAATGTAAAAGCAGCAAGTGTGCCAAGCATTGTGTAAATGTTGTGCAGATATATTAATTAGCAGCCAGCCTCTACCCTAAACAGTATCTATATGCTGCAATAGACAAGGTAGACAAAAGACAGAATCAGTGCAAGAGCACGAGGTGAGGAAATGATGCTTGAAGGTTAAATTTACCAATACAAGAATGCTGCATTAGGAACTGAACTCAGAACCTTCATCTCTATTGACAATTACCAAACTGTTTTCACTGAGGATTTATCTCCATGCGTTCACAGACCACAATATGGCAAAGCGCTCGCTCAAAGAGAAATCACAAGTTGGCTGTTGCATCGGGGTGAATCATCAGGCCTGACGAGGAGGCTGATGAGACCTTAGTCCACTCACTGCCACACTCACAGTCATCCTCTGACAGCAGTTTCGGCACTTAGTTTTTAGCATGGTTAAAGTTAGACCTGTGAGATTGAAAGGTTTCAGGTTTTGCAATTGTCCCCAAAAGGGACCACAAGGCAGAAGTGAAGCTAACTGAATTCTGGAGGAGTGCTTTGCTACTTGGGGTCCAGAAGGAAAGGTGTACGCACCTGCAGGCCCTGCTGACGGTATTACCGTTTGCTCCTCTCGCCGGGAACGCTGTGCCCTTTGCGGGGGGCAGCGGAGCGCTCCTGTCCCCCGGCACCGCGGGGGGCGGCCGTCGGTGGGTCACAGAGCCAAGACCGGCGGGGTTGTTTCCCTGCATCCTCCCTCCCGCCACCTACACCGAATACCCGTTGGCACGGTCCGTATTTTGCCTCAGCTAAGCAGTGGCAAAACATTATTCATCCAACAAAAGGAAGCTTTTTTTTTTTAATCTTGTTTCCGCTCCTCGGTGCTGGTTTTTGGAAGTGCCGGAGGGAGGGGCGGCAGCGAGCCCTT
>NW_010526921.1:0-1300 GCF_000687285.1 Phaethon lepturus
TTAGTGATTCTGTGATTCTGTGAAAAGGTATGCAGTCTTTTGTTCATCATGAGGGAAAATGCTTATACAGCACTTTTTCCTGAACTTTGACAGCTCTAGCAGGTATACGTTGTATATGAGAAATACATGCAGTTTTTCTTCCATTAAAAAAAAACCTTTGCCATTAAACGTTCACCTAAAATTCAGTAACTGATTTTCATAGTCCTGCTTTATCTCTGTGCTTGCCAGGTGTAAATTAACTTCTATTTGTCTCTTGTACTAAAATACAGCTAGACCTGCATGGCCTTGTGTTATAAAATATAGCTATTCCTTCCCATATAGAAGCAGATACTATTTTCAGTGTTGAAAAACATACATAAAACAGAGCAGGAAAGGAATAAAGTGACTGGGATGTATGTTGATAGCTGGGCGAAGTGCAAGCACAACTTCTGCAGAAGATGCTCTGCTGGAAAGATTAATTATTATTGCAAATCAGATTTCAGATTGAGATGGCTAATAGCTTCAAGAAGGTTTTCTTGGATGTTCTGGCAAAGCCTCTTTAATCTGGTTTCCACAACCTGGAAGAGATCGGACGGGTGGCTGAAATACGATAGGATGATAACAGGAATGGGAGCCAGCACCCAAATCAGATTTGTGCATAATCAGCTTGAGTGATTCAAGCCTGTGCAAGCTTTTAAAGGCTTACATGATCCTAAATGGTTGACATGAAAGTGTAAGTATATAAATCCATAAAATATAGAGTTTATTTAAATAGCTACCTTATAAAGACAGCTAGGCTGGCTGGCTTGGATTGCGGAGGACTGGTAATGGACTGGAGGGTCTTTTATTTATAGAACTGCTCCAGTTCAAACCCAGTTCAAGCCACCAGTTGTTAAAAGCTGGGCTTTTTCCTGGGGCCTGCGTGAACTCGGTCCAAGGCTGCCGAGCTGCGAGCGGGCAGGAGCTCCCGGCCCATAAAGTACCACCATGGACAGGAGCTTGCAGGGACGGAGCACTGAATTTTGCAGCCTGAAAGCCTGGAAGAGCCAAACCCAGCCAGCAGGATGGGGGCACAACCTCCCCCCGAAATCACATCACTGGGAGAGGGGATGGTTTTTAACCCCTCCCGTCCTCCCCCGGTATGATGCCTTCAGCGTGCCCAGACCCCACCGCGGCTGCCCCTGCAGACAGCGCAAAATACTGAGCGTACCTAACATCTTCGAGGTTTTAGCTCAAGGTGCTGTTTGCACAGCTGAAGTAAACACGGCCCTGAGGATGTGGTTTGACACAAGAACGGGTCGGCGGGGGGTCCCTTCTCCCG
>NW_010526921.1:1331-4688 GCF_000687285.1 Phaethon lepturus
TCTGGCGTTGCCACCGCCTGGTCCACAAAGCCGGCGCAAGGCAACCGCCACGCTGCCGAGCCCAAGCACCGCCGAGCCCGCAATCCTCCAGAGGTCACGGCTCGTCAAAGTCAGCGTTTCAACAAAGTACAAGCAAAGACAAAAGAGCAAGCTAAATCTGTACTGGGGCGGGGGGGGGTGTGGGGGAGAAAAAAGGAGTTCAGCTCTTGATAACCAGGAACCAAATAACCTCATGACAAGGCTAAGCAGTGCAGAAAGACACAAGCAAACGCCACTGTATGGGGGCAAGAGTATCGAGTGTACATGAGATGGGTTTAGACACTGGGGCCAGTGTTGGTGGGAGTGCAGTGTAATTTACCTTCAAAATACTCAGGAGGAGAGGTGGAAGAATTAGGGTCTAAGGTAAGACCCCTTAGCCGGAGAACGTGCCTAGGAGGCTGAGCAGACAGCCCCTTTCCCAACACCAGCTCTGTGGCTGGAGCAGCAAGAGGCAATTTCACCCGTCCAGGGCAAGTCCAGGGCTGTACCGCCTATTCGGCCACCAAATATTTAATGGGGTGAGGAGGACTCAGACTCAGAGTGGAGAAAAACGTGAAAGCTGGAGCGTGTGTTGGTGGTGAGGGGGAAAGAAGATGCAGGGTGGGTTCTTCTACACCCTGCTACAGATCCAGGGCTGCCACCCCGCCGCGCTGACACCCCATGATCTGCAGATATCCCTGCAGCTCACGGCAGCGCTTCTGCCAGGCTGAGGAGAGCTACAATAAAAATACTATTGCAGTTTTGAAAAATGAGTCAATCGTCTTCCCTTCCACCTCCGCGCTCGGCTCTCATCTACTTTCAAGGTGCCGGGTCTCCCCTGACCGTGGGGGAAGGACGAGAAAGGAGGCTGGGGCATAGGAAGGGCGCAGGGAAGGGGCACAGCAGGGGCAGAGAGAGGTGACCAGACACCCAGACAGCTACGGTTCACTCAAGACAAATCCCTGTTTTGCATGGAGCTGACCAGACTGTCTGGTCACTGTATATACAGGATGGAGCAGAAGCTTGCAATTACATTCCATTTATGCGGTTTACATACGGCCGTGCTTTGTAAGCTAGCACACGTCAAGGCTGAGCATTTCAGTGGGCTTTTTCCAGGGAGGGGGGTTCTTATCTGCTCTTAGGAAATGAAAGCATGGGCAAATTTGCTTTTCCAGGCTGAAGAAACCACAGAAATGTGAAAGACACTTGTATAAATAACATCATGCACCAAATTCCACCATTCCATTTCACTTTTACTTATGGCTTCAGCTTCATGAAGTGAAGTGTTTCTTATTGGAACAAATACATCTTTATTTTTTTAAAAAAAAGCCTGAAAGCAGATTTACAGCAATTCTTCCTATCAATAAACAAACCAGTTGGAGCTCCTGATTCACAGCCTTGTCACAACCAAGTATGATGGTCATCTCGTTTGTGGCCAGATGGTTTGAATTAAAGCTGAGCTCTAATTAGAGCTGAGCTCAGTTATTAGAGGAGCTAAGCTGAGCTTCTATCTCAGCCCTGTATGTGTGCTCCTGCTCCTGCTCCTGCTCCTGCTCCTGCTCCTGCTCCTGCTCCTGCTCCTGCTCCTGCTCCTGGTCCGGCTCCTGCTCCTGCTCCTGCTCCTGCTCCATGAGGGTTACAGCAGAAAAACAGAATGGTGCATTAATAAAAGCTTTCTCAGTCTGTGCCAACTGCAGCTTGAATGTTCCTATTTTCAAAGGATACAAGACATTTCCTAGCAAGGCTGGAAAACCAAACTAATAGTAATCCTTCGAAGTGGAAAAGACTTGCAGTTTGAATCAACAAAAAAGGTGAGAATATTGCCTTTGCTCCAGTAATGCCACCAACTCCAGTTGCATCCATCTTCCAGTGGAAGAATGTGGCTTTCATATTATACATAAGAAAAAATACAAATTATGAACAGGAGCAATGACTCAATATAAGAATTTCAGTACTGAACGCGTTGCAGTCTGGCATTGCAAACCCAGCTACATAACGCACCGTTAATTATTTGTGTGACTTTAAGTACTGATTTTTCAAACCAAGCATGTGAAATCTGCAATGTGTCACAGAGTGAGAGTTCCTGCACATTACAGCTTTTCCATGAGAACAGTTCAATTAATTTCAGTAGGGAAATGAATGGTAATTTCCAGCAGACTCCAAATGGAAATTTTAGGGAAAAAAGTGCTCTTTTTTAAAATTAAATGTATGGAGGACTTTCTTTGTCATATGTGAAATGAAATACATGTTAAAACACAGAAAATTGGTTACAATACTCGGCCAGTCAAGAAGACAACAGATTAGGTCTTGTGCTGCATGCTGTCAGTTTGTCCTGGCTTTTCAGCAACAAGCAGGAGTTTAAGCACAAAGCTTTGACTGCCCGCTTTGAGACCTGGCAGGACGTGTGAGTTTAGGCTGTTTGAACACAACAGGCTAGTCCTAAACCAGCATTTGTCAACCTATTGACAGTTTATTGACCCTGACAGTTTATTGTTGTCTTTCTTAAAACATAATGCCATTTCCTAGATCAGGAAGAGACCACGATGGCAGAATTCAGCCAGACCCAACCAAACCCCCTACGAGATGGCAAAGCTTTTAATTCACCCCAGAGGCTGCGGGGAGTAGGATTTATCTTGCATGTTCTTGAAAACCAGAGCCAGCGTTGAGCAGTGGACTGGCGGAGGTTACAGTTCTTTGTATAAAGCGTGTAGACAAAATAAAATTCCCCAGCAAACAAAAGCTGTGCTGAGATGAGACACAAGAAACCTGAAAAGCCAAGAAGTGGGCAAGTCATTCACTTTTCCAAGCACGAGACCTTACTGTTAAACACTTGAAATAGTTACAAGTGGGGTGTCCCATTCTTAGGTTCCTTGATAGTCCTCTCGCTTCCGACGTGTGAAGGATGCTTGGTGCTGATGGTACAGTTGCTTAACATGGGGCGATCTTCCCTCTCGCTGCAGGCTGAGCAGCAAACCTTCACTTCTAGCGTCAGAGGCTTGTGATGGGCTGTTCTGAGGTCATTTAGGCAAAGGCTGAAACAAGCATCTCTTGGTGTGCATGGTGGTAGGAGCAGATTAGATCAGATTGGTGTAGGCGATGTCCAGTTGCTGGAGCTCTGATAACACAAACATCACTCACAGAGAAGTCGGTGCTAATCCTGGAATTGGACCTAAAATCAATCTGGGCAGGAAAGAAAGCTGGAAACCAACATGGCAACATAAATTAAAAATTCAAAACAAACACCACAGGGATTGCTGCCAGTGACAGAAGATAAGAACTGCAACTACTGCAAGAAACGCAACCATTTTCCCAAGTATTTGCAGCCAAATTAGCAGAAGG
>NW_010526921.1:4730-39192 GCF_000687285.1 Phaethon lepturus
GCCTACAAAGGCAATGCAAACTGGTAGAAAAGGGAAGTGTACACAGAGAGCATGCCCACAAATGCCAATAGAGAGGAATGAACTCTCTCAGTAGAGATCAATGCTGCTCAGGTGTGCCATAAACTGTGGGCTGGTACTCAGGCAAGTGTCATACCAGAAGATATTGTTAAAATTTGACTAGGAAAGAAAGGCCAGTAAAGCAGAAATATTATACTGGGAAACAATGCTACCAGAGGGTTCTGTAATCTAAGACTTTAAGTTAAAGCAAAAATTGCACCTGTGAAGTTTGTTAGATTTGGGGAAAAAAGGAGGTAGCGGTGGGTTTGAAAGTATGGTAAGTTCTTCAAGATCTATATGACTGTTGCACAGGAATAGAAAAGCATAAATGAAGCACCAGGGTACACTGTACTCATCATGAGATGAATGTGGAAATAGAAAATAACTGGTGAAATGCATGAAATTTGCCAAATGATTCAGGCTAGGAAAGATCCACATTGAGGGATCCAGGCATTCTGGAGCTGCAGTGCAGATGCCTCCACACTACAGGCAAAGGCTACATTTTAATGCTTCTGTAATAATGATGCTCCCCGCAATTGTACTTTTTTGACAATCCCACCTCAAAACTGGCCAAGCACGGTCAGCTTCTCCCAGATACAACATCCTGGAAACAGCTCTGTCCACTGGTGGTCATCGCTTTTCCAGACGGGACCTTGGGTATTTCAGATTTCAGCACAAAAGACTGATGCCAGATACTCTCATCCAAATAGTCGGGGAGAAAATGGAGCTGGCTTCAAATAACACCTAACAATAGGTTTCATCTTAGCATCCTCAGAGAAGCTTTGCAAAGCATGAAATGTCTTTGACTTAAATTTTGTATAACAAAAAGCTGAGAATTAAGCTTCCTAACTCAGGCAGAATTATACCACAGGGTAGAAAAGCTCTGATCTTACACGAAACACCATGAAAGATGCACCAGAGTCATATTATAACAGGTGCACAGGAGTTTTCAAGCCTCTGGCAGGAGGAAATGCATTTTGCATACATGATAGCCGCGGGGAGCTCAAGGCTGCAGCGACTGGAGAAGTTGTGGCTCAGTCTTTTGAGATACAGACTCTTTCTTTCTACAGAAGAAACCGGAGCAATTACAGCTCATTCCTTCTGGAAGGGGAGCCAGCAGGTGCAACCTGCAGTGATAGCGCCTGAAAATAAATTGGAAGGAGCCATCAGTAGCCGTGGGGACGGAGACGACGTGCCTTTTTGGAGAGCTACAAGAATATGCACAGCTCCTGGAAGGGAGCTGAAGACGTGCTATGAATTGGTCTGTGCTGCTGGGAGACATTGTGCACAGCAAAGACACCCCAGGGCTGTGAGAAGCGTGCAGATGGGCTCAGCTCTACCCACCCTGCAGCCTGCGCAACCTGAAGCCCAAACATTTGGGATAGTTGAGCTCCATTCCCAAAATCCACCCCCTAATTCTCCCCCAGCGTGCTCCATCCTTCAGGGTGAAGTCGGCACGCTGCTCCTACCTCTGCAGTGAACCGCAGCAAGGCCTTCAGCTGCAGCACTCCTAGGCTAGGGAATCATAAAGCCGAGATCTGAATGTGTCCCTGTAGACCTCAAAGCACTAGGTCATTGTGAAGCAACAGTGGATTTTTTGGAGATAAGCCTGATGTAATAGGACGTTTCAAAAAGCCAGTCTTGGAGAGGAGAGAAATGATGACCAAAGCAATCCCTGAGCAACCTGACAGCTGGGGAGAGAAGGGTTTGGGCACACGTGGCGATGGATATCCAGTGAGGCTGGGGAGGGGCATGGAAGGAAAAGTGAAAGAGAGCAAGCATGCGAGTGAGCCAGCAAGAAAGTGGGGTGTGTGGATTATCAAAGTGACCAGGAAGAGTGGGGGGACCATGATGTGCCAAAGAGCCCACAAATAGCAGCTGAGGATATGAAAGCACAAGAAGGACCAGGACTGCGCTTGCTGCTCTTGCAATGAGATGTTTTCCTGCACAAACACATCAAAGGTGCCATGGAGGGGGTGAGGTGTGGGAAAAATAACACTTACATTACTTCTGGCCAGATGGGGAGCTCCTCTACCCAAAATCTGAAGTCCAAAAAGGACAAAAACCTTTAAAGGCTGTGCCAAACAAGCCTCAAATAAACTAGGAGCAATAATGCCACAGCCTCTACAGCTGTCACGCCATCAGGGTCAGGGCTGCCTCTGTCCCAAGGGCACCAGTTCCAGGGGTAACCTCTGGATAAGGTCTGATGCCCAGTGTCCCTTTCCAAGCTTCAGGACAAGTGTCACAGGCTCAGGATCCCAAAACTGAAGCCTTACAGCTGCAGGTTTACTTCACCTCTAGATCTACAAGTATTTGTGATAAATCACGTCTCCTGACAGCGCTGGTTCTGCTCCCAGGCCACTTTAATATTGCAGAGCTATTCCTAGGTTGTGCCAGAGTATGGGGAGATTTCAGCATGTAAAAATTCACAATAATTTTTCATCTGAATTACCGTGAGCTGCCAGCAAACAGAAACACCGCCTAAGAGAGACTAGTTGTGAGAATTGCTTTAACACAATGTTGGGTGTTTTGTATGTGGTGCCAACTACTTTCACAATAAATCGAAGTTCTCCAACATATGCCTCTCAGGAGGTATAAAATCACCTGAGAAAAAATGTTCTGGCCATATGCCTACCCTACAATTCTTTTCAAGGGTACATCACCACCCACGTGTAAGACACATGGACTGAGATGCTGCTCCCCATCAGCTGCTGGGCTTGGCCAACGCTGACGCCAGACAGCGGCCTCTGCAGAAATGGTTAAGAGAAACACTTTCATAGTGCTCATAAAGACAATGCACTAAACCTGTAAAAAAGCGTGGAAAGACTCCCAGTGATTTCAGTGGGTTTCCTGCTAGTCCACTGGAGGCATTTTGTACCTAGAAGATCCTCTTCATTCCTGGAAGATGAGTTGTCTGTCCTACAGCAGCACACTGGGAGAATGCAGAAGGAACAGCCCAGGGAAAGTAAACTTAATTAACCATTTAATTTTACTATTGACATTTACACAATTCATTGATTATCTGGCTGCAACAGAGTCCTTCAACTATTTAAAAGTGTAACATGATCCAAATCTAAGATGTTCTTTATCAAGACCAACCCTATGACAGCTATATTGCTGGAATGAAGCGGGCAAACAGGCCACTCCAGCAAGACCACCACTTCACAGTTTATAGGATCACAAGGTGGACAGAGAAAGGCCTGATCCTGAATATTACTCTCACTATTGAAAAACATACTTTTTTAATTGTTCACTGGGACTATTCACATGAAAACTTACTCACAGCGAGAAAAATACCCTGCCAGCTCCCTTTCCTCACTACATCTTTATCTTCTGACCATATCATCTATAAGGTCAGCTCTTGGGAAATATTGCTCAACAGAATGATGTTATTCTCTGTGGTGGAGCAGGTGATTTAAAACTGGAAGACTTGTGATTTAGGAAGATCTGGCCTTTGGTTTTTATGGGAACATGTCATCTTGAGTCATAAATCTCCTTTTGTTGAGGAGAAAAATTATTTTTAAAACTGTGCATTCTTAAAACCAGATCCAGTGCCACATTAGCTTATGTCATCTAAAAGCCTGGTTTTAGCAGCATGGTTCATATGGTAATCAGACTACCCATTATGAAAGTAAAGTTTCTAAGAGTTTGGCTTTCCTTTCTGGTGCTTTTCTGCTGGCTGAGAAAAGAAACATCTGTCGAGTCCCAACCTATTTAACCCTCCAGAATTATAAGTGTCATTGCAAAAGGCTTTAAAATTGATTGTTCCCTTACTCCCTTCCGAATTTCATGTTACATGCTGTAAATGAGTTGAGAAGCAATTCTTTCCTTTAATGCCCTCTTTTGCAACTGAAGAAACTAAAATAATGCCTAAAGTTTCCTTTCCGTCTATGACCATACCAAAGAGAACTGTAAAATGTTAATTAGGGGGAAAAAAACACCCCCTATTAGAAAGACTTAATTGAGACTGAAGAGGAGCCTCAAGTGATTGCACAATAAAAATGCAGAAATCATTTGTTGGTGGGTTTTTTGAACATTGTGCCCTCTGGAACTCACAGGACACCTCAGGGAACTTGCCATTCCTCTAACTACTCCATCTCATGATTTTCACCGCTGCAGCAGCACTGAGCACGTACAGGACACACACAGCATGGCTGATAATATGCTAGAGGTGCATGCCAAGCCATTTCGGCACACCTGAACACCCAGCTGAGCAGCCTTTGTAGTGCACCGCAGCATGAAATGGCCAATTTGTCCTCCTTGCCTTCGTTGCAGCAAGCTGTGAAATCCTAAAGAGGAAAGGCAGCTTTCTCATTTGCCTTTGGGAGCTGGTGGTGAGCCAGAAGAGCAGCAGAGTGCTGCAAAATCTTTACT
The DNA here is from genome assembly GCF_000687285.1 of Phaethon lepturus. Classification (NCBI taxonomy): domain Eukaryota; kingdom Metazoa; phylum Chordata; class Aves; order Phaethontiformes; family Phaethontidae; genus Phaethon; species Phaethon lepturus. The sequence goes on from NW_010526921.1 coordinate 9,162, forward strand.
TAGGAAGCCCAAGATGAAACAAGGTGCAACTCAGGAAAAACTATGACGATCAGCCATGAAGTTCAGCATGATCCGTGCAAGGCACAGCAGTGCCTCTGCTTCGTGCGATCTTCTCCCAGCCCCAGAAGCTGACACTGGTCCTGCCCCCCATGGATTTCTTCCTTCTATCTAAGCTAATTTTCTTAGCCTTCATGATTTGTTCTCTGTGGGAAGACATCACAGCCCATAAAGGTCATTTCTTGTGGATTTGTGGAAGATAAGGACTTGCGGACTGGCCAACCACCGCATTATTGTGGTGGGGAGTCCTGGGGAACGAGGAAGAGTGAGAGAGCAGCACGGTGAAGCTGCTTCACGGTGAAGCTGCTTCTCCTTTCTTCACTCCCATGTTGGCCTCTGAAAGGCAAAAAATATGGCATGATTTTTAGGCCAAGCATGCATATGTGAGAGTCGTGCTCTAGCCATAAACCAAATTCCAGGCATTAAAGCAAATGGAAGTGGCATTTTGTAAGATTTAAGGCTGCCATTCAGAAGTGTGTATGAAACTTACTGTGGGTGTTTCAAGGGAGGTTTGCAGAAATTGCTATGGGAAAGTCTTGCATGTGGTTGGAATTACCCAGGGAACACATTTCTACTTAAAAAATAAAATCAGTCACGGGTGTGGTGGAAACAAATGTTTTGTTGCAATAACCACGGCCAAGATTCAGAATTTGCTGCCCCTTCATAACTGCCGTTGCACAAAGTTGCCACAAAAAGTCTTTGCGTTTTATAGGGAGGTTATGAGCACAGAGCAGGCTTGACCTGTCTCAGCAGCTTCCATGGGAGGTGGCACTGGGGAGGGTTACAGAGAGTTTATTCTTCGATTACAGTGGTTTTGTGCTGCTAACGCATGTGTTTCAGTGGGCTTATTCAGAGCTACACTTATAACACAATCATACCCATTTTGAGGGGATAAATGTACACTTTGAAGTTATTTTAGGTAACAAGAAATGGGCTGGACTGCCTTAAATAATTCCTTGCCTGTAATTATGAGCTAAGAGTTGCTGCATACAACGTACAGAAAACCTCCTGATGACAGGAATGGAAAACATGCCTTTTAACTGAGGTGGAGATGCTCATACATCTCTTCGAGCACATGCCCCCGCAGGCACAACGCTTGCATGCCATGTATGCCTTTGTGTTGCCGCTTGAGCGCAGGATGATGTGCTTTTCTGATCAGATATGAAGACTGAATCCATTATACGCTCCCTGCCAGGCTGCCAGGCTGGGTTGCAAGGGGAGCCTGATCACAGCATTTCTTGGCTGATGGTCCATGAAAGCTGCAGTAGAGGGGTGACGCTGGCAAACGTAAGGTGCCAAGTGAGAGCGAGCCTGGCTTTGCCTGACCTTCCCCGCCCGCACAGCACTGGCGTGGCTCTGCAGGGCATCCCCGTCGCCCCAGGGAAGGCTCACCCAGGTGGTCACCTGTCCACCACCCACCCCAACTCTGGGACGAAGAGAAAGGAGACATCCAAGAAAACCCAAATGCAAAAGCAGAAGGGCGAGTTAGATTAGATCTGGCAGAACAACTTAACAGGGTGTTAAAGAAAAAGGGATTTCGGTCATTTATTTGATCACTCACAAGTCTACCTGAAGAACTGGAGAAGAGTTATTAATACACCAATAAAAAATGTAGAGAAAAGCAATAATTTAGGAGCAAAACTGATTGAGAGACTAGTTGCAAAAGGCATTTGATGGCTTGTGTTATACAAATTGTGCTTCGGTGATACAGAGAGGACGTCAAACATCAGCTAGGTATTTAATGACAGCATCTGTTTTTGAAGCAGCTGCTACAGTGAATCCACAGCAACAGCCTGATTCTCCTCTCCCTGAAATCCCAGGGTAGGCCTAGGACTCACTAATAGTTTATTATTTCTTGTTTTATGTTTCATTAACTGAAAGAGCCTGAACATTGCACAGGGTTGGCAAACATACCAGGGGCGGGAACATAGGAAAACTAGCATTAGTTTCTGATTCTGCCACTGACCTGGTAATGGGTTTTGCATAAATAATTTAAACTTTTTGGCTTGTTTCTCTATACTGAAAGTAAAAGTAACTTTTTTTTAATAAAATGTTTTGATATCTAATAGTAAATACACTACATAAAAAGTAAATTGTTTATTATCATATCAGGTCAGATAGTCTGTCCCATTTACGTGCTACAAATGTTATACAGAGAAGTAATTACAACCCATGTAAAACCATGGCATGTCGGTCCATAAGTAAAGTACTGTGAAACACTTGAGCATTAAAAGAACAAAATTCCCTGGAATAGCTGAGCTTTGTGCTAGTACAGGTTAAAAAAAAAAGTTTTTTCTTTAAATCATATAAAACAGTAATTGTGCATAGAGAGCAAATCAGACCTTCCACATTGTATGGCTGCTGGTTTTAGCAGTTAACTGTAACTGTTATCCATAACTTATTTTGGATGTATGAGTTTTTCATTATTGGCTAATATATTGTTAAACATAAGCAGGCCCAAATGTACACATGCATTACATTACATCTGTACAAGGAAACTCTTCCCACAGCAAGCATCACTTTCCAAATCCTCAGTAATGACTATTCTAAAGAACAATTCCTTGGAGCAATCCCCACATGTGCTATGGGACGTGCATTAAAGTCTGGGATCAAACGTTGCCGGTTTTTTACTCGTGATCACAAAACTCCTCAGAGCATTAGGAAGCACAGCCAAGCAGAACCTACAGCACTGCAATCCTATAACCCACGTGATGTAAATTAGGCAGCCCTAAGGATAAACGCCTGTCCTGACTAGTCAAAAAAAGATAAACCGATTTTAAATGGTACAATAGTAATTAGCAAGGCTAACAAGGGTTTTCACGTGTGATACCACTAAGCAGAGAAAAGCATTAATATGGGGTGGAAAACAAGGACCATGGAGCTCTGCGAACTCAGGGCAGTGTAAACACCCATGGTGGTAGTGGGATATAAACCAGGACAGCACAGTTCAAGAGTTTGTATCACACGAGAGAGTAGGGGAACTAAGGAAAAGAAACGAGCTCTCTTCCTTCCTTTGAAAATGCAGATTTTGCTGCTGCTAATGCTGATGCTGAACCCAGTTATTGCTGCCCAGAGACGTGGTAAATGCCCCATCCCTGGAAACATCCCAGCTCAGGTTGGACGGGGCTCTGAGCAACCTGCTCTGGTTGGGGATGTCCCTGCTCACTGCGAGGGGCTTGGACTAGATGGAATTTAAAGGTCCCTTCCAACCCAAACTCTTCTATGATTCTATGGTTCCATGAACCAAGCCACTGAGGAGACTGTGAATTTTCCATTAAGCTTCTCTCCTCCTCCTCCTCTGCACATACGCCCAGCTATTTCAAGGTCAGGTCCGACCTGGAATGCAAGCATAACTTGTGCCACCAGAACATCTGCTATGGAGTATTTCCAGCCCATCCTGGAACAAGAAATATCTGAATTATGTGAGAAAACTGATTCTCACAAAATCTTCAGGCAAAATTTGCAGATAAGCTTAGATAAGCACAATAGCTATAGCTGAGATAAAAAAGCCAGGTCCTTGGCTGCGTCACCTGGCATCCTTCCACTGAAGTAAATGTGGAGTTCGGCTGATCTGGCTCCATATCTGGGGAGGGCTGCCAACAGCCAAGGTGATGTGACATATCATTGTTAGAAAGGATGGCGGTTAGATTGTATCAAAAAATGTGAGTTTGGGGATTCTCAACCTCGTACAATTCATGGGGTAATTCAAAGGGAATCACTGCCCATGTTTCTGTGGCGCAGGGAAGTAAGTGACCTCCCAGGTCAGGAGAGCCTGGCCAAAGTCCTCGGCCAGGACCTGAGGCTCTCAACACCAGCGCATCTCACCTGTACGGGCTGCAGGCACCCTCCAGCCAGCTCTCCCCACCCGCCCTGCCTTGAAACCACTCTCACCCTCCGAAAGCATGACTGAAAAACAGAGCTTGCACACATGCGTGAGAAAAGGAGCATCTTTGCTTATTTATAGACCTTCTTTAGCAGAGTGACATGAGTGGCATGAGCAAGCTTGCAGAGAACTGACAGCGTTAACGTTTAATCTCTCGCATGTTAAAGTCAGCACGTTCACATCAATCTGCAGCGTGTGTGCGTGAGGAAAGAGCTCTTCATTGCTCCTTGGTTTCTATAGGGCAAAGATGGGGCTTTCTGCTGTGTATCACCAAAAATCCCACTTGGGCAACCAGGTAGAGCCCAGAGCAGTGCAGACTGTTGGATTTTACTCCCTTCTTAGAGCTTCCTGAAAATCTATCACTATGAGCACTGGGAGATGAAATGCAGCAAAAAAGGGACTAGAGGACGTCTGCACCTGGGCATCAAGGCTCACTCTTGACAGCTATTGTCGGTTAATTTTAATTCTCTACAGATCATGAGTCAAAGCCTTGCATATTATCAGCACTGGGAAAATACACAGTAAATAAATTTTGGCAGAACACTGTTATCAGAACTTTTGGAAAATGCAGTGGAGACTGTCTTGTTTGAGATTGAGGAGTTTGATACCGTCCTTGTAAATGGGACCAAAAATTATTCCACAGGTAATTCTTAGATCTGGGCTGCAGCACCTTCTCCTGCATGGGCATTAATGGAGAAAAGGCAATTTTCTTAAGCAAAATACAAGGTTACGCACTTTTGGGTTAAATCCTGACTGTTATAAAGCCAGGAGTTATCCCAACGGCTTTCAGGTTTGCTGTGCTTCTGAGCTTGAAGTACATTGCTGTCTGAAGGTCAGGGTTGGATTCAGGGAGGAGGAAGAAAAAACTACCTGTATTTGTCAAAAAGCTTTCCTGTCATTTCTTTTTAATCCTGGACAGTTTATCATATTTCAACAACTATTTATATTTGGTAGCAACTCTCTTCACAGATGCCTGTGCCCACATTACAATTATATCTACACCTCATCTCTCTGACATGATTACTGTTTCTGGTAGAGTCTGCAGCAAATCAGACCTGGTCCTGAACAGCTCATGCTGTTAGCCTGATGAAATCAAGAAAAAATGTAGCCCTTGTTTATTGAGGAAACAAGGCTGCTTCCGTAAATAAGCAGGAGGCACAAAAAAGAAGCAAAGATGAAATAGCACTCTGAGGGAGGCTTTTCAATCATTTTAGAAGGATTTTGGTGCAAAAAGACAACAGGAAAAGAGCTTCCTTCTCTAAAAAGAAAAATCTTATATTTTTAGTATACTCAAAAAACTTCAAATCCCACTGGAGAAAGAAATATTAGAGGCAATCACAGCTTTGAATTATGGTAAGGAGTCAGCCTCCTTTCCCTGGGTATGGATGTGTTCCCAAGGGAATTATATTTTAAAACAGGAAAAAAGGAGACAACCCCTGCTGGGGCAAAAACTCATTTGTGAAACGGCTCGCAGCTCCCTGTCGCCGTACGACACCAGTGCTCAGCCCTCCCTGAGCGCCACAGGGACGCAGGGCCACGTTCTCCGTCATTGCCAGGTGACTTGGGATTCTCCGGCCGGGTCAGGTTAGACCAGGAGTAGAGAGGGACGGGGCGCGCAGCGGCCACGCGGGGTGGAAGGTTCCTCCGCACCAACGCATTCGGCCGAGACCGCCCGCGCTGTGCTGCAGCTGCTCTCACAGGGCTCTCGGGGAGCGCTCAAGTGATTTGTTACGCCTCTTCTTTCTCCTCTGGTGACGATTAAAGAGAAAAAAACACCCCAAAACCAAGACACAACCGCAACACGATAAAACAGAAAAACAAATGCTGAAAATGTTCCGGAATGATCCTCGGGAGTTCTGGACTTGGCTGCTCTCTCTGACGTTGGCTTCCGACGCAACCCGGGGAGGCCGGTCAGCCTACGTGTCCCTCCTTCTGTTTCTTTGATTAACCAAGATACAATTTCTCTGACTCTGGGATGAGCACCTAACAGAACTGATGGAAAGTAAAGCTGGCACGAGATGAGATGCAAGTAACCTTCCCCTGCTCATCTGTCCGCTCCCTTTTTGTTTTTCCCCTCATTAGCATCTCACACACTTTACCCTCAGAAGCAACATCCTGACAATAAACAGGCCACAGTCACCCCTTCTAGTCACATCCCTGCTGCATTTTGATCAATAAAACACAGGAATGCTTTCATGCTTGTCCAGGACGACTGGTGAAAAAAAATTAAGGGATGGATTTGCAGTACCCAGACCGATGTGTCCAGAGATATTTACAAGAAAAATCGTATCAGCAGAGCAGCACACAAGAAAATTCTGAGTTCGCGTGACTAGAGCCCAGGGGCACAGCCACGTCGGTGTACGTCAGGGACTCAAGCACCTATTCAGGTTACAGGGCTCAGCTCCTAGGCATCACATGGATTTTTGTGATGAACTGCATCACAGCTCGGTAGTTAAGAAAGATTAAATTTCGTCGAGAGTGTTGTTATAGGTCTCACTTTAATATCATTTGCAAATGTTCCAGTAAAATCCTCAGCCTTTCTGCAAGTCTTGCTCATAATCCCATACCATTGATTAGTTTAAGCAAGCTACAAATGGCAAGCTGTCCGACTCTGCTTGTTAACGCAGGCATCTCCTCTCATCTGCTCTCTCTTTAGAATAACAATGAATGCAGCACCCTTATGCTTGCCAAATGCACTTTAAGCTTATGAAATACTAGCTTTATGTCAAAAATGGGCTTTTTGCAGGAGCAGGACTCGGTAGTCTGACAAAAACACAAGACAGTTGCAGCATATCTAGCAAAGATGCAGCTTAGCCCCAAAATTTAGATCTGACTTCTCTTTTCAAAGGTTTTAGAAGGCGAATTTTGGCTGAGCCGTGGCACAGCAAGAGAACTGACTGTGAACTTCAGACTCTGAAAAGAACCAGCCATGAATTTGGCTCTCAAAAGTCAAGGCTTCATCACCCAGGTGCATTGCTGGTGTTTCCCGGTCTTCAAGAAGAAAGTCTCCCTAATGACTCGCCGAGGTCTAGGCCGGGAGTCCTGGCTGTGTGTACGGTCAGTCTCTGTTTCCTGGGGAGGGTCCATCAGCCCTAAAGACATCAGAAACAGCCCCAAAGGCAAAGGGGAGCGAGGGGAATACCAAGTCCTCGAGCAGCTGCTGGGGAAGGCCAGTGCCCGCGTTTAGTGCCATTAGCCAGATGCGTCACGGCTGGCCCCGTCCCTGCCCGGCTCCCAGGGGACAGCGGGTTTATCGCTCTTCCAGGCTCCATCCACTGCCATTATTGCAACCAAATAAAATGTAATCACATTTACATAGGATTTTCAACCATCAGTAAGAAACGTTCAGTCTTTAATTGCAGACATAGGTCCCTCCCAGTCTCCCAGCCCACCCTCCAGCCCACAGCTGACTGGCACATCCTGCCCTTTGTCTACAGCCCTTCAAGAAAACTTCAAAGAAACCCTTCTTAAAAGCTTCTCCTGACCATCCTGCCCTGCTGCTCTCCCAGGGGGGCACAGGATAACAGCAATTGAAGGTCTGCTCCCTTTGTACTGTATTGCTGATCACCGCGACACCATTAATCACCCGCTTAGGCACCGTGAGGCACTGGACTAGCACAACAGTACAGATTGAGGATTTGTGGCTTCAATCAGTGGTACAATTATTGCAGAAGGAATTATGGCAGCTCCAGGCTAATCACAGGCCTTTCTTCAGATGCCGAAAACATTTATAGGCTTCTTCCCTCAAAACTGTGTTATGAATGACTGTGCATAGTTAGGCTGATGGTTGGAAAAAATCCAATACCTGCTGAAGTCCTGAGTTAAGGATGGGGGAAAAGATCTTGTCTCCAAGCTTTGCACTGTGAGGCATGACTCGGGTTGCACGCATGCATTGCCTTTACTCTTTCCTTTCCCGCTTTGTGTATATCTTCTCATCAGGAGGACCAAAGCAAGAGTATTTATTTAAACCCTAATGCTTAAGAACCACTGTACTGCAACAAATCAGATTTGAGGCGCTTTAGCGTGTTTGACTGTATTTATATATGACCTCTGGGATAACAAATGCTTCACTCACCCTTCCTTTTACCTGTCCCACCCCCAGGCTCTCTGCAAGGAGCTGCAGTGCACGGTCGCTGCCCGGCATCACGATCAACCCCATCAGAGGCTGACGCTGGGGCTGCGCATAGAGGTAGCTCTGCTTCGCGGTTCGTTTTCTCAAGTGGTGAATGTGCTCTTTCATAAACAGCCTTGTAGATTTGCTGACCTTTTTATGTACTACGCTAATAGATCTCACATTCACTTAACCCCCTCAGAAGATCAAGCAATAAAATCTTATTTTCTCAGGAAATGGTATCACTCGCGTATCTTAATGAAAATGCTGTGGTTTGTTGTTTTACACTGCACTGGAAGTGCCGAGATCAAAGAATTAACACAAGATTCGAGATTAGATCTAGCTTTGTAAGCAAACGATGTAGTCTTTGTCTTTGATATGCAAACAAAGAATCATTAAATAAATTTGATAATATCAAGCTAGTAAGAGGCTTCAAATACAAGTTAAGCAACCACTAGATAGCTGGAGACAAGCATTTTGATAAAGCAACATTAAAAAGGTAAATAAATCCCAACTTAAAACTTTGGAATTAATTCAAACTCACATCAGAAAGTCTCAGTATTTTGTTTCCAGACACATTACTTTAGGAAAACGGGGAAGTAAAGGTGAACCTGATGAGATTATTTTTCATATCAAGCAACAAGTTTTATAGTTGCAGTACTATTCATATTTGCGGATGGACAGCTCTCAACTCCATTGGTTTCATCTTAAACAGGTTTGAGGTTAGAGACAAACCTTTGAGGTGGTCTAGACAGCATGTGTCAGCTTTCCTTTTTTTAACCTACTAGCCTTCTAGAAGAGATCTATAGAATACCATGAGCTCAGCTGATCTAGATACCTAGAAAATACGACTTATTGCACAAAAAATAAAAATGTAACTACTGATCAGTGGCTGCAGTGTGTAAGGAGAAAAAGGAAATCTCTGCCTCAGTTTCTCTATCACTGAGTGAAAAAAAGCTGCTCTGAGCTCTGAGTAAAATCTGCTTTTTCATTATTGAATATTAACGTTGGCCATGGACCAAAGCCAGAAGGTCTGAAGTGCTATACAAGTAACTAACCGCAGCCCGCTGGTGCCAGGGATGCCTTCTTCTGAACACCTCCCATCCAAAGCACTGCCATGGCACATGGCACAGCTGGAGCAGGGTCACAGTGGCCTACGGAGCTGCTTCCCAAGTGCAAAGCCTGCACATCTACTGCTAAAGTTCTCACCCCAAAGGTGGGAAGCCCCAGACAGCACCACGTCGCACAGTGTCCGGGCAGCGAACTGAGCTTCTGGAATAGCTCCGGAAAGGGACACCGGCCTGGGAAGTCATCAAGGTAAAGACCCTCTCCTGCTCTTGATGTTACTTTGCAGCCCCTCCAGGCAGAGCATCTTCCCAAAGCAGCTCCAGGCTTGGGACCTTCTCTGCGCACCCGTCCTGGAGGCAGAGGTGAGCTTCCCCACCCAGGCTGGTACTCGGGACGTGCCAGGCTTTTGCTGCCTTTATTTAGCATCCCGGGGGCTTTGTCTGGGCAGCTGCAGGTACAAGGTTTAGTGGCTTAAAGAGGCAATAGTGGCACTTTATACCCGTTCAAAGGGGGCTTTTTTCAGGGCAGTCACAACAAATCAGAAGAGTTTTAGATTAAGCCTCTGGAGTAAGAGAAGTGCTCAGACTATTGCAGCCGCACAAGCTGGCATGCAGACGAGGCTGTAATCTATGGAGGTTTTTTATTTTTTAAAGACACAAATGAGCATTTATTGTTTCAAAAGGGAGACATGGAGAAGAGGGAGACTGTTACCATGATGTGGTAACCCATTCTGCTCCTAGCTATTTTTATGCAAAAGCCACCAGAGCTCAGCTGATAATTTGCATTAAATCTGTACCTGCCTCTGCGGCTGGACCCTGCACAAAACAGAGCAGAAAAGCCGAGTTCACCCCAGGCCAGAGGCAACAGAATGCACAACTATTCCCCCAGTTCAATGCAGTGAGAGCCTGGGATGTTACAATCTTCAAGGACAAACAGAAGCAAAATGCAAATACAGAAAAAGCATGCCTGGTCTATCCCCTCCCCGTCCGACACCAAGCACTGCTGTTTTCCCTGGGAAGACTGAGGCAGCAGTATTTCTTGCCTTTTTAATACCACTCTTTATTGCATGCAGTACTTAGGAGCCTCAATTTGCTCCTACTGCACAGCTGGAGAAAAAAAGACATATTGGTGCATGAATGCGTGTTGTGAGTGGCCCATGAGCAGCAGTCAAAGCCCTGTAAACCACACCTGTGTCTTTGCCATCACTTTGTATTAAATGAGCTTTAGAAAAATATAGCCAAATATACATACACACACTTAGTGCAATACATTATGGGAATATGCTACATCCTCCTTTTAATGTCCATATCATCACTGGTCCAGAATTAATGTTCATGCCGGCAGCATTAATTACCCTCACTTTGATTTCTCACAGGGAAAAGGCAGGCATGCTCCAGAACCACTGAAACCCTGCAGTCTCTTATTACAGCACACTTATCCTAAGCCCAGGAAAAACTGTGATAATCAATATTGATTGATCTCTGCGCTTAGTCCCACTGCTGCTTCTAAATCACAAAATGCACTTCATCAGATAATGCATCTATTTAAATTTAACAAAGAAGAGGTAGTTATGCATAGGCTTCCGGAGCTAGACATGCAAGAGTGCACCGACGACTCCTAAAATAGATGGCAATAATTAAATGCCTAAAAACAAAATGCAAACAGGAGTGCTGACACAGATTCAACTTTGCTGGCTAAACAAAGTTTATGCTCCTCAGCATAGATTAAACACCCTTCAAACAGCTGGACTCCTTCCTGCTCCACCATCCATGGCTGTGGACCAACTCCCAGGTTTGGGTGCAGAAGTATGGTTGGGCTTCTCAAAGAAGAGGCAGCAGATTTGTCTTCTTGACCTGTTGATTAACACGTGGGTGATGTATGTTTAAAACCTCTTTCTGCTTGAGACATAGTACAAAGACCTCATTTCTCACCTCTCATAGATCGCTGAAAAATAAACCATGGGGATGCTCTAAGCCCATCTGTCTGGATGAACCCTTCAAGTGAAACAAGAGGGAGCACACCAGCTCTCTGAATCCCACCAGGATTTCAGCCACCCATATATCCGTTCAGCAGCGCTACAGCTTAGCAATAGAAACTTTGGGACAAAACAGGATTTAGCCACAGAAATGAAGGCAACCACAGGTGAGGGTGACAGGAATGAAGGACAGAAGGAACCACTGTCATTTCTTTGTGGGCACCCAACCTCAGGTGTTAGTGACACCTTAAAAAAAAAATCTAAGAACCTCAGTCATGCACAAACTTGTATATGTATTACACTTACAGTAACAGAATTATTTCTATTGATTTCCATTGAAAACCAGCCCCCCAAGAACCCTACCCAACTTCTGAAAATTATGGAAAAGCTTGAACTACATAGTTGGTAAAGACTCTCAGGCTATGTGTCAGGCTATTTAGAGAAACAGAGGAAAAAAAAAAAATCATCTATGGAGACCTTTATTTAGCAATATTATCCCAAATTCTTCCATTATGTATAACCAGGCTGGTGGTCAAATGTGCTGAAAAGAGGAGCTCAAATTTATAGCACCCGTGTGCAATTTGGGCTCATGAAAAAGTATTAAATCATTTCTCAGAAAAATAAATAGACTTCCTAACAGCCATACAAGACCATACTCAAACTGCATTTTATTAGCAAAATCTAAGATGAGATGAAAAAAAATGAAGCCCGCCTATTTTCCCTTGGCAGTTGCCTCTATATTTGATTGTAACTTGAGAAAGATAAATAGCACGTACTTCATCAGGGAACAAGCATTTTCTCTGGTAGCCAATGAAGCTGCCTATTCTCAGTTGGTCTGCATCAATTTATCTTCACTGACGTCTGTGGAGCCCACCAGTCCACAATGCTGGGATCTGCACTTTCAAGGGCATAAACTTGACACCATATAAATATTATATGCTTTTTTTTCACTTTGTAGCTCAGAATTGATTCATTCTACAGTACAGTTCCAGGGCTGCGTATGACATAACTCATCTCAAATTGGCATTTGTCTCTGTGAATCACACACCCAGCATCCCTGCATCCCTACACCCAGTGATGAAACCTCTAAGAAAATGATAACATGTCTTTTTCATGCTCACGCCACCACAATCCTACTTGTGATTTGCCCTCAGACCCTGTCTATTCCAACAAAATAGCTTTACCAACTCCTTGCCCTCCTCTCTCACCACAGACTTGGTTTTGTTTTCACCAGAGATCATTTAAACTGAAAGCTGGTGTAGTCAAATCACTGAAGCACATAAATGCCTCCCTCCTCAGGCAGTGCCATACCTGGAGAGAATACAAAACCCACAGCTTGCAGCAGGAAAGCCAAATACCCAGTTGCATGTTGGCTGTGAAAGTTGGCTGTAAATATGGGCCCAGCACCATGAGAAGAAATGAGATTTGATGGCTGAGCATGAGACAAGTATGTCCTTTTTTTCATGGAGGTTCAGGGGCTGTGATTTCAGTCTCCAACCTTGCTCAGGGGCAGACGATGACCTGTGGCGAGCTGGCTGAGCTATAAACCACCGGAGGGATGGGAAACCTGCCAGGGAAATAGGGCAGAGAAGCCGCGGTGCTTCCATGGAGCAGATGGAGTCACCCTATATTTTACATGCCATATATTTTACATGCTTATTTTATGTTTCCATGCAGTGCAGAAGGATTTGAGCCCAACTGCTAACTACTTTTTAACCTGGCTGGTGAAGCATCCCTTTTCTGCCTGTTTAACAATACCAGCCCCTCACCCCAACATGGCCGTGAGAGCTGACCACAACATCTGAGACCTCCGTCAGGCAGGGCACCGTGGACAGGCCCTAACCTTTCCATGCTACAAGGAGTCCTGCTCACTTCAGAATTGGTGTAAACTTCAGCACCAGTAAATCTATGCATAATCTGGGTTTGGCTGAAAATCTAGGCTTGACAAGAATACAGTTTTAGGTACTCCAAAACAAAGGTCACCTACTACACGTCTCTGAAAGAACAGGAAAGTCCTTTGATATTTCTAAATAACTGGTTCTATATTTAAAATCTGAAACTTTAAATCTATTGTTCATCCACTGATCAGCCTAGGTGGGCAAAAAAAAACCCTAATAAATCACTATTTAGAACATAAAGCAGAAGTTAACTCACCGTAGAAGGCGGCAAGTTTCATAAACACCAGCAAGATGCCAGTGGAATGACATAACATTGTAAATGTACTTGAGTTATTCCTTTAGCAGTCATCAAATCAAATTAATAGATTCCAACGACGTTCTTCAACAGTATCCCTTCACAGAGGAGATACATCATTTGCTACACATCATTGGTCTCCCACACTTACAAGCACTTAACCGACATTAGACTTTAGTCTTTTAAAAACAATATCACCTGTTTGGCATATACACCTTCTGTAAGACCGTTTCAAAGCTCAGCCGATATCCTTAAGGGTGCATTCTGCTGGAAGATGTTTTTGGCTAATTGTTTAAATTCTCCACCAAGTGTCCCTATTTCACACTAAACCAGATTTTAAGAAGCCCTTTTCTTGTTTTTAACATCTTGAGTTATTCTGACAGTGACGGTTGTCAAAACAATTTAGTTTTAAGTTTCCTTCTTTCACCATGTTCCTAAAGGATCATTCTGTGTGGACAGAACCCATAGAATTTCTTTCCTTCAATTTTTGTCTTCTCATTTTCTCAGCTGGTTTCTTCCAAATCCCCACAAATCCCCTATTCCAATGTGCCAGGGTGGAATTCTAACAAGTGGGCTAGCACATAGAGCGAAATGGATTTAGTGCAGGTGCAGGGTGTGCAAGCCTTCCCCACGTGCCATTTATAGAGTATTTTACTGCATTGTGTTAGTAGTTCTTCTTATTGAGACAGAGCTACTTTCAGAGACATGTGGAAATCACTAGATATAAATGCAGAATATGTTCTAATAACTTCTTAGAAATCTTACATTTAACAGTTGCATCACTTACAGGCTTACATCTTGAGCAAGAGGCCCTGAGCTTCCTCCTAGAGGCAGTGGATTAACTGTGACCCCCCAGAGTTTGGAAGAGGGACTATCTAAGAAGTCATCTGCATCTTCTATTCCCATCCCTTTTCACCCCTATCCCTTCCATTTTCTCTGAAATAGTTTTCTCTTTTCCCTGATCTTTCACAGGTTGCTGGTTTCTGTCATCTACTCTGGTCATCTTCCTCTGCTTGGCAAGAAAACCTCCCTCCCAGGGGAGCCCTTGGCCCACAGAGAGACACCTCCCTCCCTGCTCCTCAGGGCTGGCTTTCCCTGCACACGTCCCAGAAGAGGACGCAGTGACAAAGCATCACAAGACACTTGTTCCTCAGTTTGCTCATTCGGATGTCTTTTCTTCCTCTACCAAGGAAGAAGGGAGAGAGTGCCAACTAATCCTACTGAAATGAGACTTTTCTTCTCCATCTTCAGGGATGATGGAATCTACACATACTGCCAAACAGCAAAGGTGAGCCTGTTTTTAAAAATGCTAAAGAGTTAGCTACCATTTTTAATGCATTAAATGAGGTGTGAATTGTAAAAGTTCATCTACAGATGCATGTTTAATTCCCTATTCTATTGCTACATATATTATAGAAATCATAGCCTGCAGATTTTTTTTCCCAGAATTTAGCTTTGCTTCCTCCTAAGGGATCAATAAAATAATTCAGATTTCCTTTCTATTGTAACTATGTTGTTGAGAGTATCTTACCCTAGATCGTGAACTGCTGGCACTACATATTGTGTGGTCTATAACCTTTAAAAGAATAGGTACTTCTTATAGAAACTTCATCTAGAAAACAAGTGTTAATTAAAAGGCAATACCAGAAAAATAGCGCAACAAACTTTCAGCATATTACCACAAAACCTTAAGCAGTGTCTCCTTTTTCAAGCCTCTTCAAGAAATTTGTTTTCCTCTCTCCACCCCAATAAGTTCAGTACAAGAACATACTATCTCAGACCACGTTTTTGGGATCGCTACTACAGGACTTCAAGCTAAATTCTCAGTGACATCAGCTCAGTGCACAGAACGAGGGGGGAATTACAGAAGTCAAGATAGTCTTGTTGAAGTTGACCATTCTGCTAAGAGAGCTGTCTCACAGTGGAGGTCTCACACCCTTAATTACAACAGAGAGAAATGCCTTGATAGTATTAGTTTACTCCCCTTGCTAGCTTGCCTCAGAGCATAGACATCAGGCAGACAGAGAAAAGGGAAAAAGGAGTGCCACAAAGTAAGTCTACTACAGAAGCAGAAGTTTACTTTAATCCCATTCCCAAAGATGACTCATGTTCTTTAACAGAACTTGAAAGTCAAGGTTCTACTCTTTAAAGTCTTCATCTTCTTGCAGCATTAGTCTCATAGCAATTTTCCATGTAAACAGGAAAGTTTTAATTACATAATGGGTACTTGGGCTGTTTTCATAAGAATTCCTTTAATCAGATGCAATGCTTAAAGAAAGCTGTTCCTTATTCAAAGACCAGATTATTGAATAATAAGACTTATTGTTCAGAACAAGTGAAGCAGCATTGCATATGTGCTAGTGTCATAATCCACAACTCCAGGTAATGCTTGACACACGACGTTGACCCTAGCCAGATCCAGACAGCATGAGCAAGCTTGGTCCTCCCTTTGTAACATACCTGTGCAAACCTGCCACATAAGCTCTACTTATGACTAGTCTGAGATAGTGATGTCCAGTTAGCAACAACAGCCATACCACTAACCTACCCACAGCTAGAAAAAGTGAAAACCATACACCACCATGACTCATTTCCTGGCTTATATAGCGCTATGGAGTTAAAGCATGGTGGGAAATCAGGGTGGAGACTTTCTTAGAAAAGCTCCCACCACATGCTCATGCTTTGTGAAGAGCTAGGTAGGTTAAGTTAAGTCTTTAAAATGCAGGGTCTTTTCCCCTTCCCTCCTTTTTTTTTTTTTTTAATTCTATTTCTTACGCTAGGGTGAGTGGAAAGAAAAGAGCTTGTATTAGAGTTTAAGCATCTGCAACTGTGTTGGTGGCTCTGTCTCACTATTCCTCACTGTGGCTGTTACAGTGCAAAAGGCAGAGGAAGTTCTAGATAGTCTGTAGCTGTGCATTTCTTTTGGTATTTGTCTCTTCTATGTACATATCTCTCTCTTCAGAAAATGAAAGAGCTGTTGTATGCTTTTTCCAAGTTGTTTAGCTATACTGAATAAAGACTGAATTCTTATTCCAAGCTCAATCAGATACAAGTTTCCTAAATCCTCCAGAATTTTATTCCCTAGAATACTTGTCTCGGGGAAGGATATCCTTTGGGAGATTTTGTGCAAAGCTGCTAGATCACAACCTGCAGCTGCATTTCAGTATCATAGAATAGTTTGGGTTGGAAGGGACCTTTAAAGGTCATCTAGCCCACTCCCCTGCAATGTACAGGAACATCTTCAACTAGATCAGGTTGCTCAGTTTAAGCTAATCAATGTTTGCCCATATCTGTTCCTTCGCTTCTTTGTGTATTACCTGTATTCATGTATAACCCATGAAATGGGACCAAGTGGTGCTTGTTGGGGTCCTTAAAAAGCCATTGATAAACCCACTTATGAAAAGGTTTTGTAAAAGAGAGTAGGCATAGGGTGCAAGTTAATGGGCTGTAATGACCTAAAGAATAACGAAGGAACAGAATGAGAAAGATAATTACATCTTCTTCTCCTGAAAGCTGGAAGAGCTGCCCCAGCCTGCTGAGGCTACACATTGACACTGTGTGCTATCCCAAGAGGAAGAAGGTGTCAACATTTATGAAGTGATGTAGACTACCTTTAGAGAAAATCAGGGTGATCTGGAAGATGACTGACAAAATTAAATGCATTGGAGAGTTCAAGGTAATCCCCCCTTATAATGCATATACTTGGTGCATGTTATTGGTTGTTATGTTGTACAGAAAAATGTATCCTGGCATTGCTGTAGGCACCTTAATGAATCTCCTTAGTGCCTTGCAGCATTAATAATAGAAACAAGAGGTTGTCATACCTTAAAATGAAATCTAATCTAGCCTGACGTGGTGTATGGTTTACCTCTGACCTTCCCACCTCAAAAATCCTATTAAAGACATGAAGAAGCTTTGACTCATTAAGATGAGCAGCAGCAGGCCAGCTTAAGCTATTTGCTTGAGAAAACTGATGAATGACTGTTGTCATGATAGGGGGAGGAGAGAGGAACTGGGCAGCAGTGGCAGGGTCCTGGGGAAGGAGAGCCTTATCTATCAGGAGGGGGTGGGTCTCCCTTGTTTTACACTACTAGGAACTCCCAAGGGAAAGGATGGGCTTTACCTTTGCTGGTGATGCCAGTGGTGGGAGAAGGTTCCCCTTCATAGTGGCTGAAGTGGGATAGGGATGGGAGTTGCCCAGGCTTCCCAGCCCTGGGATTCGATGGGTGGTGGTGTGCCTGTGCCCAGAGAGAGGAGAGCAGAAGAACCTTGGGTACAATGAATCAAAGTGATCTGAGATCATATTTGGTTGTTCTTGTCAGACCTGAAGAGCTTCTTCCTCTCTGCTTGCCTCTGGCAAAGCCCAGATAGGTTTTAGGCTCCTCCGTTTTGAGTGCTGAGACTGGTCCCACCCGGCCCTTGCATTGCAGGATGTCCAGGTGAGAGGAATGGGAATAGTCACACAGCTAGAAAAAATAACCCTCTGGAAACAGCGGAAGGGTGTCTGGTCTGTTTAGTCAAGGAAAGACTGAGAGGAGATATACTGCAAGTATGTAAAAACTAATGGTAAAGAGGAAGGATGAGATAGCAATAAGATGAGAGGAAATGGCCTCAAGCTGCGCCAGGGGAGGTTTAGACTAGATATTAGGAAAAATTTCTTTACTGAGAGGGTGGTCAAGCATTGGAACAGGCTGCCCAGGGCGGTGGTGGAGTCACCATCACTGGAAGTGCTCAAAAAATGTGCAGACGTAGCACTTGGGGACATGGTTTAGTGGGCATGGTGGTGTTGGGTTGATGGTTGGACTTGATGATCTTAAAGGTCTTTTCCAATCTTAATGATTCTGTGATTCTGTGAAGGGAATAAACAGTTATGGCTACAGGAGAAAGAACAATAAACCTAAAGGATGCAACAGGAGAACCAAGTTAAGTATCAAAAAAAGTCATCCAATGAAAAGGACAGTTAATCACTAGAACAAGTTTATCCTTGAAGAGCAGGTGAGTGAGCATCAGCTGAAATGCGAGGCTGCTCCTGCCTGTGCACAGGGGTGGCCTGGGCTCATGGGGCCTCCCTGCAGGGGATGAGCTCAACGGCCTCTCCAGGTCCCTTCTGGCTCCATTTGCTGCACGTCCTCACCCACGATTTATCAGTTGCCTCCTGTGCTCCCGGAGGGGCTGGCAGGCAGGACGTGTTGCCTGCTAGCTGCCTGCCCCACCAGCTCCTGCCAGCGGGTGAGGGATGCCCGCAGCTCGTCTCGCAGCTCAGCCCGCGCTGCCGCGGGCGCGCTCCCAGGCGCGGCGAGCTTCGCATGATAGCGGAGCCGGCTTGTTCACGCTGTTGGCTGGGAATGTGAAATAACTTCTGCCATCTCCTCTTCCTCAGACAAAACTGGCTCTTGTCCTGCGTGCAGAGAGGTGGCCTGAGCATCCTGGGGCAGGTTGGTGAGGCTGTGGTTTGAGGTTCACACCTCTGCTAATGAACTGACATTTAATTGTCCTGTGTGCAGTAGGGACTTGTCCCCAATCCTCTGTTGCAGAGGACCCTTACCAGCTCCTTCCAGTGCAGAAGAAGCTCCTTCCTTCACGGTTCACTCTGGGCAGCTACTAATTACAGGATCAGGTGTTAGTTTTTCTCCATCAGGTCTCTGTTTAAGTCATACAACTCAAAACAGGTTGTTACAGTGAGAAGCTTTAGACTACTTCAGTAACAGTTTGCTACCTGTGCAGTCTATAAGAAAGCATCCTCTTGACTTTCAAAGGCACTTAGCTGCAAAACTTCAGAAAAGAGCATGTTTTAATGTATAGTGTAGGGATTGAGAGAGGAGTCTTGATGCTCGCTTCTTTTTGTTTCATGAAAACTAGGGCTATAATAAAAATTTGACACCTTTTTAATGCAATGGCTCACTTCTGAAAACTTCAAAACTCTGGCTTTAGTCCAACCTTTTTGCTAGTATAGGCTGTGACTTGTAGCTTCAATCATAACTAAAAATCTAAAAAGCCCCCTGGGTGTAATACTGTATAGTCAACGCTGCACGATTTTCATGGCTTTGTAAGTGCCTGGAGTGCATTGGAACGCTAAATTATTGCTGGTTTGGGCTGTATATGCAGATCACTTTACTCCTCTTGACAGCCACCAAACACAGATTAAATAGCTTATGATTTCAGGGTTGTATACATTCAGAACTTCAGTAATCAAGATGAAAAAAGAGGTTTATTCATGAAAGACAGACAACACTTAAAAGATGCAGGACTGCTTTAGAGATCGGAATCACAGAAAACACCTGCTCCAAAAATGCACACTCAAAAGAAATAGAGATATTCCGAGCAGCTTCCCACAAACACTCATGGCTCTGTCCCTACAGCTACTGTAGATCGTTTCTTTTACTAACGCCTTTACCATATCATCCCACTCTCTGCAATCAAAGGGTTTACTTATGGTAATTAAAAATACAAAGTGATAAAGCTAGATATCAGCAGAGCTGTCTTCATCCTGCCGGTGTCCAAAGAATGCTGCAGCCTGTAGACTAGCACGACATAAATACAAGCATTCTTCAGTGCTGGTCACAGCTACAGCCTTAGCTTCAATGAAGTACAAGGCAGAGTGTAAATCTCCCCTCTTCTTTCCATTGCTGCACCAGAGAAATCTGAAACATTTCTTTTAAAAAGCAAATGTCTGTACACTTATATGTAACATTTATTGCTTTAGAAAAAAACTGGCCTGTGCTGTGTGATGTTGCTAGTTTGAGAAAATTCTCCCATTACTTAATGAAAAATTTAAGAAGACGGTTCAAAGAGGGCAGCTGAAGAGACACGTGTATTTAAAGTTTTTCTGATGGTTATGTTTGCACTGAATCAATGGCACAGGTATGATGACAGCTTAGCTAATTTAATGTAGAGCGCTCATGAAGCTTTAAAAAAAAATAGAATAATGACATAATTGAGGGCTTCATGCTGTCTGTTGCTAGATAGCAACAAATATCTCTCCATATCACAGGTGGCTTTTGCTGCCCATAGGTGTCACTTGGTAAATGAGCCAGAGGAGAGGGGTGGCTGTCCCACCTGCCCCGGGTGGGACCGGGCCCCGGGTGCTGCCACATCCCCATGTAGGATGTCACATTCATTTGGGTGATTTAGTGAACTGTCAGTTCCTGGAAACCTCAGTTACGCACCACCAACGAGAACATTTAGCTGCTTATTCATCCTCAGTAGAGCTGTGAGATTTTCTGTTTCTCATACGGCAATGAGTTAATTAGGGTGGGTAACACACGGCCTCTCTAAGCTGTACCAATAATTTCTCTACACACACAATTTCTTCTTGTCTTCTTTATCATGTGCTGAAATTAATCATTAATTTTCACTTGCAGCTGCCCCAACAAGTTAACAACATCATGCATATTATAAACAACAAATTTATTTTCAATAGCCAGGCTCTGAATACCAATTTTTCATCAGTATAATTGATAAAAGTCTACTGTACTCATCAGCAGAGAAATATATCGAAAAATTATGTAGAAGTGAATGTACTGTTCAATTAATTTGCATTCTAGTACTAAAGGTTTAAAATGATAGATGCATGAAACATCTATATTTGCACCAAATAAAAGATTAAAAGTGAAGAAGTATAATGCCCAAATCCGCGAGGGATCTGATCTGAGTTGTGGTCATTGCAACAGGCTTTAATATAACAGAAAACCCTTTTTCTACTGATTTCTGGAAGATATGAGCATTTTTTTCTGCTGTGGCTCATAAAATACAGCCTCATATTGTCAGGCTTGGCTACAGTTTGTCTTGACGTGGATTTCCTTAGAGTAAGGAAATCGTACAGTTTAATCTCATCTAGACGATAGCTTTTATTTGAAGATTTTTCAGTAACAGAATATAAAGCCAGCTCAGTTCACAATTATTACATTGTTCATTTTATGACAGGGGTCCAACCAGATGTGCTCTACTACTGTGTAGGGCAGCCCTCCCCAAAACCATTAACTTTCCAATCTTTTTCCATCTGCCAACAAACTGTCTTGGCTTTTTGCTTTGATTTTCTTTGATTATTTGTGTTATCCAAATGAATGTTTGAATGTCGTTCTCACAATTTTTGCATGAAAATATTAGTGGAAATCCTTTTTGCATATATGTGGCTGATTTCCCAGAACAAGCCTCCTGGCATTCACAGTTCTCTTCTTGCCTTTCCCCCAAAGGAGGTGTTTCTTTTCCACCAACAGCCAAAAACACCAGTAGGACGAGGAGTTCCAACTCTTTCCATTTATTACAATAAACTCTTTTTAGCATCAGTGTGATAGTCTTGCTGGTCTGTTCCATTATCCCAAAGGGTAATGGGGAATGTGAAATTCAGGGGAACTAACATTAAACAATTTTGCAAAGTTTTCTCTGTAGCATGAGTTCTCTGGTGCCATTCCAACTTTTCAATATATTCCAAAGGGATAATACATGATCTACCAAAACATGAGCAATAAGTGAATCGCTTTTGGTACGAATCAGGAAAGCTTAGCTCCAGAGAACTCCACAAGCTTTTGCATATGGCTACATCTTACTGATTTGGGTCTTAAATATTGGTCTCAGGAAACAGCCCAAGGAGTGAACTTGTAGAGTAGACCAGGGTCTTGAGTTTCAGAGTGATCTAAGGAGAAAGTATTTCCTAATGGCCACAGAAGTCTTTGTGTGAAAATTTTAAAAAAAAAAAGAGAGAGAGAGAGAGAGAGAAGCAAGTCCTGCTTTCATTTAGCTAATAGAGCTTTTAAGGTCCACCCTAGAGTTGTCTTCTTTTTCCAAAAATTTTTTTACATGTTGGATGTCTTTTTGGGGCTGGTCTTGCATTATCTCCAGGCTGAGATCTATATGAAACTTTTTATTCTTTCCAAAAGTAAAACTTCAGTGCAGTCTCCCAAATGTATTGATGGGAATAAAGAAAACAAAGTGTTCTGAGATAGTGTGATAAATTCATGAAGAAGAAATGATAAGGAAATAGTAATCTTGGAGTTTAATACTTGTTGCTCTGATAAATCCGTGTGTGTCTGAGCTGTTGATAAATTCCTCATGTATATGTTGGTAATGAATGTTTGTATTATACTTGCATTGTGCTAACCTCCTGCTTCAGGGCTTCTCTTTCTCTTACTCATAGGAGGCAAGATAAACTTTCCCCACTTGACTTTTGCTTTGAGAGGATGATGGAAGAGGGAGACACTTTCCTTTCTCTGAGACTCTGCAGAAGGACCAGAAGAAGAGACACAAGATATGCTGCTGATGATGATGATGCTTGAGTCTCCAGGTGGCTGGTTGATGTTCTGCTGGGGGTTGAATTGCTCATCAGATTGCCCATCAGAAACTTGGTGCCCCTTTCTCGTCCTCAGCTTTGCACGGTCTCTGTCTTCAGCTGCAGGGAAGCTGTGCATCCGACAACCCTTGAAGGTTTAACAAACGCTCGGTCTGCTTTGTGTTAGCATTCCCTGTGCGCATCTATTATAATTGTTGAGCTTTACAAGTTCTTGGCACTCTCCAGAGAGCAAAGTCTCTGTTGGTAATTCTTCAGTGAAGCATAAAAATGTCTGTTTAAAGACCTATGATGAACTGTACTGCGTGTTTGTCCGTTTTCACTTTACTGGCCAGCAGTGTGTAATAATACTTCAAGATGAAAGATGTTAACTTTACAGGTCCAAACAAGTTGGAGCAATAAATGCATTAATCAAGCCCTTTGCCGAGGTGCATAAGGCTTCTTTTCAATGCAAAATGTAGAGCAAAAACTACAAGGACAGAGGGATTCGCCACTCCATTTGGAGATATCAGGAGCAAAATATTTCAATGGAGACTAAAACTTGTCAGCAGAAGTGCTCTGTTTCATGCTGTGGGGAAGTATAAAGGACAAAAATGAGGTGTTTGCATTGAAGCAGAGGAAATGCAGTGGAATTCTGTTGAATAAAAATGTAGAAATGACACAGGGTAGAAAAGCCACAGCTTTGAAGCCAATTTCTAGTATGCTCAGAGACCGTGGTTGTCATTAAATATACACTTGTAGCATTAAAAAAAAAAAAAGTGTGAAAAAACAATAAGGTGCAAAAAGTAACAAGGAACAATAAAGAGGTAGATAACAGAGAAGGGCTGGAACGGTTATATTGGAACCACTGGAATAGTGAATGCAATTAAAGACTCCAAAGAAATTACAAGGAAAGTAATGATACAGAATAAAATTCAATTCCACCAGATGATGAGCAATAGAAAGTGTTTCCAATACGAGTAAAAAGTCAGTGAAGGAGACCATGGGCTTTCTAAGGCAAAGCCAATAATTTCTAGACAATAGATTCAGCCTCTGCAAGGGGGAAAAAAAAAATAAATTCCCTGCTTCAGTGTTCATAAAGGATATGGAACAGATGCCAAGAGCAGATGTACAGTTTCCAAAAGAAGAAAGAGAAACATTGTAGAAATTCATTGCTGTAACAGCTGATCAAGAAATAAAACAATCTCAGCCATGGGGAAAAAAGCCAAAATTAAACAAAGATCCATCTCACCGTTCAAAAGAAATCCAGAGAGGAAATACAGCCTGGGTCACAAAAGTTAAAACAGGGAAGCAGGGATAGACTAAAGGGATATTAAATAGGGGTATTAAGCTCAATGCCCAGATCCTCATCTTTCAAATCAGAAAGAACGCAACAGTATGGAGTTTGATTTTCTGGTTTTCTTACAAAGGGCTTGAGGTGTTATGATCGTACAAGCACCAGTTTAAGAAAAGAGAAAAATAAGAATTTGGTTTCACTTTATTTCCTCTGAAACCTCCATTTTGTGGCTCATAACTTTCTGGGTAGTGTCTCCTCTGTACTGCACTAGATGTGGATAAAATACATCATAAAATAAGCGCTTTTCCCATTTCAGCACATTCCAGCCCTTCAGCATTATGTTTCAAGATGCAGAAGGACATTTTTCCTTTGTGTTCTCGTGCTTCATTGGGTTTATAACAATAAATATGAGCTGGTAGCTGAGGGGAATTCTGATTTGTAAAGTGACCATCACAAAAGTAAAGCATCACAAACTAAAATTAAACTTGAGGTTTGGGCTTGTATCCAGTGGCAGGATCTTATTACTGGAGATGAAAAGAAGGAAGCAGAGTAAATCAGAGCAACGTTATCCACGCAGCTGAAAAGCCAGAGCAGTACAAAACGTGATAGATTAGGTGGGGACGGTTTTAACATTTTGATTTGGAGCACCAGTGAGTTAAAAAGAGCACTGATGCAAAGTTTCCGGGGAAAATGTTTTCCCGTCAAAAAACGCTCAAGCGAAGAAGACTCTGCACTTCGGCAGTACTTCACTTAACTTGGATGTCTTGTTTTGAATGTCTTTGGAAAGCAGCCAAAATACTTCAAGGAGTTAAAGTAGATTCATAAATTTATCAGGACTAAAATAAGGTGCATTGTGATATTTATGGCCAAAAAAAAAGGTAGCATGTAAATGCTGTCTGAAATAATTTAATACATAAAATATATCTTCCAAAAAATGTCAAAGGTGAGAACAGAGTATGGAGAAACCATCATGTCCTTGCTGGCAGGTGTCATCTCTGAAGGTAATGGGTTACACAGGGGTGAGAATAAGGTTTGGCTGGTGGAGGATTTTGAATTCTTTCCCCAATGATAATTTTGCAGTCAGAAAAACATTGAGGCTATACTCTGCAGCTATGCACCCTTCCTGCCTACTATGACCAAAATCACTGACTGTTGTATTTATATAGATACATGACACAGATTAATTTTTTCTCTATTAATAAGATACTTGGGAAGAAAGGAGCCTCAGGAGGATTCAGAAGTACTGGGACACTTGCATTGGGTACTGAAATTTTGGGCCGTGTTCCCAAGAAGTGAGCATGGCCAAGAAACAAAGAGTGGAGATGTTTTTCCAAGCCTTGGCCAGTTTCAAGGACTGAAAAGTGGAAACTCCTTATGGCAAATGAGTATCCACCCAGAGAAAAGCTAATATGATCACCACTTTTGCAAAGAAGTTTTGAAAGAAAGTTGAGAGGAATAAAAATAAGATTTAAGAGGGAGGGAGAGTATCATCAAAGTAAGTAATAAGTGGGAGGAAGTTGTGTTGGTCTTTTTGCTCAAAGTGCAATAACTCCCTATCATTTCCTGCACTTTATTAATAACTACTCTTCTGTTGAAAACATATTTGAATCCTTTTCATAGCTGGAGTGACTCATCAGGTCCCTTTTCATTGTTAAAGATGTCTTCCAGTCTCAGCCCAGAACAGTGTCCCCAGGGAGCAGCATGGTGCTAAACCAACAGTATGTCCTATTTTGTTTCCCCAAATCCACCAGTCTAATTATTCTCATTAATTTTAACAGAGAAACATCTGTGGTGATGAAAAAAAAAAGTCAGAAAGCAATGCCATACTCAGAACTGATAAGAGAGACATGAATCTCTCAAAAGCAAGAGATTCATGCTGCATCACTTGGAGTTGTGGTGCTATTTCCTAGCTCAGGAATCACAGTTTTGCCTGTTCTTGCTGTCAGCGTGCATGTATAAATAACCATGAGGAGACTTCATGTTTTTTCCAGCAGGCCAGTGAGCAGGTTCTGCAGGGAGCCTCATGTCCAAGGAGCAGGTACCATGCCAAGGGGGCAGGGGCTCCTGCCTCTGGGCAGCCTTGTGACCTACTAGCCAGATAAAGGCTTTAGCTCAGGCATGGCCCATTTCTGTCTGCAAGCCCAAACAAACAGGGCAAAGCATAGTTTCCTGCTTGAGGCCAGGAGAATGATGTGGGACCAGCACAAGGAGACGGCACTGGTTGGAGCACATACTATTGGGAGCAAGCCTGGGGTGGCTGGAGCCTAGTATGTTTGCTTAGAGAAGAGCCAGCACTGGTTGGAGGACATACTATTGGGAGCAAGCCTGGGGTGGTTGGAGCCTAGTATGTTTGCTTAGAGAAGAGCCATGTTCACAACACATTTTATCACCTTTGGTAATTGGTACACTGCTGGTTTTACCTCCTTTGAGGGGCAGAAAGCTCAGGGACAGGCTTTGCTGCTGCTTCCTCACTGTACCAGGGGAAAGAGAGTGCTCAATCCTCCTGCCCCGAGCCAAAAGCCTATAGTCGGGAGGAGAAGCTGGTTACAAATGGCTCTTCCTGAAGATGGAAAATGTTGCCTTCCCACAACCTTTAATTCTTTTATTTCTATTCTCTTCATTATCCCATGTCCCACTGCAGAAAGTGATGCAAAGTTGTTTTGTCACATGCTGTTACCACAGATGATGGTACAAGACCGCCAGATTTTCTCCCACTGTGAGGTCTTTCAGTCAAGCCCAATGGAAACCAGAAATGTCATCAAGTCAAAAAGGTGGTGTAAGGACACTTCTTCTAACTGCTGGGTTTACATTATTTTCCCACTTGTTGTCTATGCCAGTGCTGTAAGTAGAGCAAATTAGGCTTAGGGGATGATGGCTTACCAGTTTCTTTATGTGAAGACTATGAGAAAGGAAAATGTGGTGGAGTCTCCATTTTTTGAGGTCTGTGTTTCAATGCATCAAGACAATAACTCCCTGAGAGATAGGCTATACTTCAAGTGAGTTTTATGAGCTGAAGACAGAATTATTGACTTGGTTTCTTTAGACTATGTTATGCAGTAGATCAAAGAAGGTGTTCATAATTGTCTTCTAGGAACCTGACCAATGCCAGTGTCAGAAATTCAACATTAATAACCATTGTTTACCACCCAAGAAGGCACAAAGCTGGTAAAAAAGTGTCATACAGACAAGAGGGAAATAATAAGGGGGAAAAATGACCACTTTCCAAATGCGAAATTTGTCTGAGGGTAATCATGAAGAACACTATGCATAGTCTAATCTGTACCAGATCTCCTGGTGAGCATATAAACATATTCATGCTATTGTGTTTCTACTCAGAAGCAAATTGCCATTGCACTACATAGAAACTTTTTGATACAGAAGTAGGGATGATGAGAACTGAGGTCCTACTGCAGTAAAGACAGAGTCCCACTACAAGAAATGTGAGCCAAGTTCATGCACAACCCTGCAAGAAGATGTTTGAAGAAGCTAATAGCTTGCTTTCCTCAAATTAGTTTTTTGATTGTGCATAGCTCCCAGGAAAAAAAAACTGGATTTACCTGTCTTCCCCTCACCCACAAACAAAGCAGTGGGTAAATTTCTTCAGGGTATCAAACAATGTCTCTTTTATTTCAAATTTGAACAGTCCTTCTGTTCAAATCTAAATACAATGGACTTTATCTTCGATGGGCTCATGGGGCCCTCAAATGTTAGATCTGTAACCCTGTGGACCAAATCCTCATCACTCTCTATTGTTTTCCATCAGATGAAGATCTTCCATAGAAGCTACATAAATAGTCCATTCATAAAAGTATAAAAACATATTGTACCAATACAACAGCCCTGCAAGGCCAGCAACATCCCGGGTGAAGTTAACAGAACTAAACATGCAAAGAATTTCCCTTTCTCCTTAGGCTCCAGTGCAGAATCCCAATAACCATCATCTCGTCTCATTTCCATTTCCATCACTCTTCCATAAAGACTGTGAAGTAAAGATGAAAAGCAAAGGCTTTAACTACCTGGAGAGCTCCTGTGTTCATAGTGCAAAATGTGCTATGATAACTCACAGTAAAATGGAGTCTATTATCTAGTCCTCTTTAAGGGGACTTCTTTAATGTTTCCACTTTGGCTAAGTTATTGATTTCACTATTTGTGTTCCCATTTCACATTTTTTTTCCTTAAGCAGGGTTGGCTGCTTTCCCTCTGTACTGTGCATGTACAGAAGGGAAGCAAACGGAGCAGTGATATTAACAGGTCCTGAGACCTCGACATAGGATCTGTTGAGAGCAGTTCCTTGGTCTTTGTCTATGGCAGTACGATAGCACCAGGACAGTACTGAGGGATCAAAGAATTTAAGCCGACTGGGTTTCCTCATAGTACTGCATGCATGGGAACTAACATTCATATATGCTTAACCTTCCTCTTCCATATGTACTATGTGTATTCTGCTCTGCCTAAAAATTAAGGGGACATTTAATTTTTTGTCACAAACGTGTGTTTTCCACCAACCTTTGGTCACAACAGGACTTTTCTTTGGTTCTTACTTGGAAAGAATTATTTGTGAAAATGTGGGAAAAGATAATGAGGATGTGGATCTAGTTCACTCATATTTACATATATCCAGGTCCTTTGCCTCTTCCATGGACATATAATGTAGCATTTATTATGGCACAATGCATTTGTGCCACGTCACTGAGGAGCAGAAATGCTCCTTCTACCTGATTAGGCATCACCGCAAGTGAGCAGTGGGAGGCCAAGGATTCTCTAGTTAAAAGGCTGATTAGCCTGCCTTAAAATAAACTTAAATTGAACCAAGGGTGAATGATCCAGAAAATAACAAAGTGCATCTAATTAGAGAGGAAATGGAACAAACTGTGCTCTGCCTTTTTGGCTTCATTTTATATGTTAATGAAAAGTGATAAGCACTATGCCTGATATTGTTAAAGATCTTGAGTGGATGAGTCTCTTGTCTTCGGTCAGATGCTGCTATTGTTTACAACAATGTAAACAAGAAGAGTCTTCCTTGGTATGGATCCAAAGGGCTGAAGCCTGTCTTATGTCACATCAGCCCCAGCATGAACCTTGAAAAGTTTGAGCTGTTTTTCAGTCCTTCACATTACAACCAGAACATTTTGACCTCTCTGTTTAACCTTAAATCAAATTTGCCTTTGGCTTTTCTGGGCTGGAGGGTCAATTTACAAAACATTTGGAGCTACTCGGTTCCCACCACTACAAAGTTCAGAGAATGTCAACTCACAGCGATACCATAGATCCCAGCCTCATACATCTGCCCATCTTTGTACATGTACGCTGTACATCGGCTGTGTTAAGTACATTACTTGCATGGTTTTACTTGTGGCAGCTTCTTATACCCAAAGTATGCTGAGGTTGGACGAGAACGCACAGGAAGTTTTACAGAAGTCTCTGGAGGAGACCTGGAGTTGGAAAGCATCACCAGATGCCCACTGCAGAAGATCAGATTTGAGACCAAGGAACCTGAAGGTGCACAAGTCCGTGGGACCTGATGAGATGCATCTGCAGGTCCTGAGGGAACTGGTGGATCAAGTTGCTAAACCACAATCTATCATATTTGAGAAGTCATGGCAGTCTGGTGAAGTTGACTGGAAAAGGGGAAACATAACCACCATTTTTAAAAAGGGAAAAAAGGAAGACCTGGGGATCTCCAGGCCAGTCAGTCTCACCTTTGTGCCCAGCAAGATCATGGAGCAGATCCTCCTGGAAACTATGCTAAGGCCTATGAAAAATATGGAGGCGACTGGTGACAGCCAATATGGCTTCACTAAGGGAAAACCAAGCCTGACAAATTTGGTGACCTTCTACAATGAGGTTACATCGGTGGATAAAGGAAGAGTAACCAACGTCATCTACCTGGACTTGTGCAAAACATTTGACACTGTCCTGCTTGATACCCTTGTCTCTAAGCTGGAGAGACACGGATAGACCACTCGGTGGATAAGGAATTGGCTGGATGGTCGCACTCAAAGAGTTGCAATCAATGGCTCAATGTTCAAGTAGAGACCAGTAACAACTGGTTTTCTTCAGGGGGTGGAATTGGGACCGGAGCTGTTTAACATCTTTTTTGTCGACATGGACAGTGGGATTGAGTGCACCCTCAACAAGTTTGCCAACAACACCAAGCTGTGTGGTGCAGTAGACACACTGTAGGG
>NW_010526921.1:39565-57945 GCF_000687285.1 Phaethon lepturus
GATGTCATCCAGAGGGACCTTGACAGGCTTGAGAGGTGGGCCTGTGCAAACCTCCAGAAGTTCAACAAGGCCAAGTGCAAGTTCCTGTACATGGATCGGGGCAATCCCAAGAACAAATACAAGCTGGGTGGAGAATGGATTGAAAGCAGCCTTGAGGAGAAGGACTTGGGGGTGTTGGTTGATGAGAAGCTCAACATGATCTGGCAATGTTGACTTGCAGACCAGAAAGCCAACCATATCCTGGGCTGCATCAAAAGAAGCATGATCAGCAGGTTGAGGGAGGTGATTCTCCCCCTCTACTCCACTCTCATGAGACACCACCTGGAGTACTGCATTCAGCTCTGAGGCCTGCAACATAAGAAGGACATGGACCTGTTGGAGTGAGTCCAGAGGAGGGCCATAGAGATGATCAGAGGGCTGGAGCACCTCTCCTATGAAGACAGGTTGAGAGAGTTGGGGTTATTCAGTCTGGAGAAGAGAAAGCTCCAGGGAGACCTTATTGCATCTTTCCAGTACCTGAAGAAAGCCTACAAGAAAGGGAGGGACTTTTTAAAAGGGCATGTAGCAATTGGACAATTTTTAACCTGAAAGAGGGAAGATTTAGAATATATATAAGGAAGAAACTTCTTGCTATGAGCGTGGTGAGGCACTGGAACAGGCCCAGCAAAGTTGTGGAAGCCCCATCCCCGGAAGTGTTTAAGTCCAGGTTGGACAAGGCTTTGAGCAACCTGATCTAGTGGAAGGCGTCCCTGCCCATGGCAGGGGGGTTGGAACTAGATGATCTTTATGGTCCCTTCCAACCCAAACAATTCTATGATTCTATGAAAAAAGGGGGCATTGAAATGTGCTGCCGTAGTAGGAATATAATGAGGACTACAATATCATCACGGGGTGCTGGTGAAATTATGCAGTTATTTCAATATCAGCTGTAGATTTCTCTGGTTTCCAGTAACCCCATATTCTGGGTGGAATAGCTTAAAAGAAATAAAGGTGCTGCACCAGTGATGCTTGTGATTCGATAAACATCAATCTCTCCTGCATCAGTATCCCTTAACTATGCAGATAGGGACAATACATTAGTTTCCAAGTCTAAACTGATACAGGGTAGAAAGTTCTTTCCTGTTTTTAATCCTAAAATAGTTTCCTGTACATGCTGTATATAGTGCTTACTGCCCTCGAGGGTTTGGTGTTTTGATAAGAATGTACTTGACCATACGTCTGAGGCTCACTGAGCACTGGGCTGGCCCCTCACCAAGTACACAGGTGTATAACATCCTGGGCAGGGCAAGAACTAGGATCCGACTCCTGATTTGAGTGACTTCTTGGTCCAAAGAGGAAGTTCCCCAAGCTAGCTCCCTTGCCTTGATGTATCTTATGAAGCTGACCGGCGCTTTGGGGAACTAAACCGACTTCGTCCCTCCTAATCTGCCCCTTCGGGGTGAGAAGTAGCGGTGCGAGGTGTGGGGTCTAGTGAAGGGCTGGGAAACCCTTAGAAAGGTAAGAGTTGTGTTCTTAAATGCAGTAAGATTTTCACGTTGAAGGTGTTGGGGATAGGCCAACTATTAGTTCTTAATTTTATTTTTTTTCCTGAGGTGATTTGACCTTCTGAGTACGGAGGTTTGTGGGCTGTGCAGCTGTACATGGCTGGGATGTCAACATTGGCATACACAGCTGCCAACATTGCTCAGAGGTCAAGCTCCTGAAATTATGAGAGAGTCCAAGAGGAGAAGGAAAAAAAATAAAGCATGGAAAAAGGAAGGGGGGGCGAGTGAGTCTGAAGCTTAAATATTTGTGGCAGATCCTAAAATATGGTGAGAGGTGCTAGTCTCTCCATAGCTGAGATCAGAGCCAGAGTTTGACCATGAACCAGGCTTCATTCCCAACTCCACCCTCAGCTTTAGCAAGGCCAGGCCGATTCTCCTAGCACTTGACAAAGCAGACCTATCCCAGGGTAAAGTTTTTCCAGCATGCTGGGAAAAAATTCTGGCAACGCCTCTGGACAGCTTCAGAGATCAAAACACTCAGAGGCCTCTCATATATTGGTAAGATTTTCCTATGATTTCTTGTTTGGTTTTCTTTTTTTAGATTTTGTCTTGCCTTTAAAATGACAAACCCTAAATGTGTTTGCTTTATTTCTCTCTTTTTTTAAACAGTTCTCAGCTGGGGTAGCAAAGAGATGCAGAAGGAGGGGAAGAGGTTGTGTGGCGTTCAGCTGCATGGCCGTGCCAGGTATCTGATGGCCATGTACCAGCCTGCAAGATCACGTTTGGCTGTCATTCCCAGCATAGATGAAAAGTTTTTGGAAGCTGAGGGATATCAGTCCATCCCCTTCCTGCTCCCTCCATTCCAGTTTATGTTATCCCAGCTCCAGTTAAGAGCTTAGAGCAGTAATGCCCTTCTCCTGCAGGTTTAGGAGAGCCTCCCAGGACATCACTTAGCAATCTGGCTCCAAAAAGCATGTAAAGGTTTTGAACAATTTGTGAGCGAGTGGTATTTTTATCTACATGGAAATGTTCAGACCTTGAAATACAGACTGTTTTTCTGCATTAACTCAAAGTGAATGATATCATACCCTTGAATTAAATCACTAGGGACGATGATGGTAAATGTGGCTTTATATTGATAGTGTCATCTTATTGTCCCCGCTCTATATCTCCTTCACCATGACAGTGTGGCAGTGAAACTCCAGCACACTGATGTTCCCGCATCCATGTCATTTAATGCAACCATCTCCGGTCTTACAGAATAGATGGCTCAATCCTAAACAGATTAACTCCCTCTGAGAAGCTACACAAAGGCAATTTATTTTCCCCAGATACGCACGCAAGTGCACAGTCACACAAAGAGGTGACTTGCATGCACGTCAAGGAGAATATACATCCTTAAAAATCCCTCACCACATCCAAAGTCCTGCAGACAGGAACCACAATAGTAACAGTGGGAAACTGATCCCAGCCTGTGGGGATTCCACTAAGCTAAAAAATATTTATCTACGTTCATTTATCTAGAGCCCGATTCAAGGTTCATGTGGAATAAGACACAGGTGACTCACTCAATAGGATTTATTTGTCTCACAAACACTGTTAAACTTCTGGAAAGTTCACAGAATTAAACTCTTACTAATGTCTCTTTTTTCTATGTACAAATTTACAACAGCAAACAGCAAACAGCAAATTCTTGAAGACAGACTAGAGGCCTGCCCCTAGAATAGAGAATGATATCACACAACTTTCCATGTTTCAGCTCCATTTAATAACAACCTATTTTTCTAAGCTAATGGCAACACAGTTTTTCTAAACCACTAGCAAATTTATTATCTTCTAATAAAAATTTAGATGTCCTGATCAAGGATTTGATGCAAAACTGAAGGAAACCAATGATAGTCTTTCCACTCACCTCAATAAGTTTGGATAGAGACCCTGAAATAAAAAATAATGTGCATAAGGAGAAATAGTGGGCTGGAAATGAAGTATTGTAGATACCTCTATTGCCTAAAATTGCTGCAGGAATAGTATTTGTCTGATGTTTAGGTATGGTTACATTTTGAAACAAATTCTCTGCCTGGTTAGAGCAAGCATTTCCCTTAAATAAAAAAAATGGAGCTGGTCAGACTTCTCTGTTTGCATGCTGATGGCATTTTTCATTTTTATGCTCTTCTCAAGAGCTTGTCCAGAAAAACATGAGATTCCGCTGGAGTGATAAGGGAATTTATACATTCAGAACAGATTTGTACCATTATGACTTCAACATGTAATGCTGAGGCACTAAAATTTATGACTCTCTTCTTCAGTGTTTTAATGAGGCATTTCCAGGCTCGCTGTATATTTGCAAATGTCTTAACAGATAATGATTTTTAAAAGTACTACAGTACAGCTGCCAGCACAAATGGCCATAACACCAATTATCTTTGCAGGATTGAGTCATTATGTTGAATCAAAGGTAAAACTGAATCATTGGCCAGTTTTCTCCAGTTTGTGAGGGAAGTCAAGGGAACACATTTCTTCTGGACAAATCTCCTGTTAGCTTTCCGCCCCTCATGTCTCCATTGCTGGCATAATCCCAGCAATTAAACTGAGCCTCCTGATGAGACTTATTATTTTTAATCCAGCTTGTTAAAGGGCATAAGTGTTTTCATTAATCCATTTTTGGCATGCCTGCTTTTCCAAGCATAACCCTTCTTCTGAAGGGAGCAAGGGTGCTCCCTTCAGAGTGTCCCACAGTGCCTGGGACAGGGCTCCACAATGGTTGCACGGCTGGTGGTTGCCTGCTTGAACATTCAAGTGACCCGTAAATTCACAATCAGTATAGAGTTTTGTGGGACCAGGTAGAGATGGTGAAGGTGAGTGGATTGACCAAATCAGTCATGGAAATGTTTGTTTGCACTCTGTTTTCTTGCATATCCTCACAGAAGACTTTCCATACCCAAATATCTGTGGGGCCAGAAAGTGCAAGAAAAATGGGTGGGATCTCATGTGTTACCTATCTCCAAGCTCTCCAAACTTTTCCATGTTGTTCAGCCTTCATGGAGTGAGTCTGGGGGCGAAATGGCAAACCATTGAAACCTTCTATCCCTTCTATTTCACTGGCAAGGGACATGCCAAACCCAGTAGCTAGCTTGTTTAAGGTTAGGCCAGCTAAGTATGCCAGTTTTTGAAGTGTTCCAGAAAGGTGCAATGACTGATGCTAATTTTATTTCCCTTAAATTCTATATCAAAGCATAGGAAGTAGCAACTTCTCTGTTTCCCTTGAGAAGGGCCATTTGTGGCCCGTTGAACTCTTCAGCTTCTCTTGTCTGCTCTCTAGAGCAAAAGGAGAGCTATTTTGGTGCAATTTTTCCCACAGAAACTCAACTGGCCAAAGGACTGTTGGCTCCCATGAAGAGGCAGGAGGAGGACGGTCATGTGAACACCCAGAAAAAGGCTTCCCCATGCACCACCTTAGCACCATGCATTCCACCCCTAATGGCCTCTAGGAGTAGCTTTTGGCAGAGGATTGAATCAGTAGCTGAAAGCTGCTCCTGGTTTTCAAAGCACAGGATCCTAGGCATAGCTTGCCGGCTTCTGGGAGGTCTCCATTTCGGCAGCTACACGTTTGTAAGATCTCAAGAGCTGGTCTGCTAACCATTGCCCCACCAGAAAGGTCAGATGCTTATTCATAGGTCATGGTGAAGTCATTAGTTATGAATTTCTGCCACGCTGGACTGCAGTTAACCCAGCTCCTGTGACCTCATTATTTATGTGAGCAATTCCCTTTGGCTGATACTGAGCTGAAGCCACAGACTGACATCAGGGCACTGGTCTGCCGCAGCTCTGCCCTCTCCAAAGGCATCCCTCGAGCGGTCACAGTTTGCTGACCAGGTCTCAAGGAGCAACCTTCAACATGCTTTCTCTCCTGCACCTGACCGGCCAGCTAAGGCAGAAAACTGTTCATTAATTTAGTTTCTAGGTCAGGTGTGAAAGGAAGGGGTGTGATGAGCTCACTGGCTTAATATCCTTAGCTGCATGGGCTGGTTTAAGGTATGTGTTTTGGTGAGGTCCAGAGATCAATTTTTCCTGTCTAATAAAGCAGGTAAATGAGAAGGAAACAATTTCCTCAAAATCTTTTCTGCAAATGTCCATGGTTTTTCCCTCTGAAAGAAATGAGACTTTTACTTTAGCCTCATCCACTTGGATACATGTGATACAATGGCTTTGTCAGCTTCACCTCCATGTTGACTGTACAAGTTCAATGTCCTTGGGCTGCTGGATTCCCTTTTTGTCAAGGGATGGAGCTACATGTGAGGTTCTAAGCAGTAGGACCTTGCCGAATTACTTTAGCTGGAAGATCCTGAAAGGAAAAAAATCGATACCGTGGGTTATGCTCAGTAGTTTCTCTCCAGTCTCATACTTACAATTTCTTCTTAACCTTCATAAATACATTCACTTTAGTATATGATGCCACTGCGGGATGAAGGTGGTCTTGAAATAGGTGCTGTAAAACCCGTGGAAGGCAGAGAAATTCCCAATCCTACCATAAAACATAAGATGAAATGGGGACAAAATAGCCTGGCAACCGCCTGCCCAAGCCTGAGACCCAACAAGGCTTCTGGAGGAGAAGGTCCCTCTGAAATGCACGTTTTGGAGCAGCAGCCCACAAACAGGTAGAATGTGAGCATTAATTTGTGGACTGCAATATCCACTGAGGTTAGAGCGAAGACTCAGCTCTTTTATGCACTTATGTTGCTAAGAGCAAGTGTTGCTTTCATTTGCAAACCCACAAATCCCATGTGAAGTATTATTTCCCTGTTTTTCAGTGCTAAGAAATGTGTCTATGCAAAAGCTCTCAGAAATATTGCTCTAAGGATTCTGTAATTCATTGTAACTCCCAGCCCTAATAACTACAAGGTGATTTTTCATAGGTTTCTAAAACTGGCAAGCTAATATTTCTTGAATCAGTCAGAAAAGAAATACTGCTCTATCCTTTGCTTATCCTTTCCTCATCA
The DNA here is from genome assembly GCF_000687285.1 of Phaethon lepturus. Taxonomy (NCBI): domain Eukaryota; kingdom Metazoa; phylum Chordata; class Aves; order Phaethontiformes; family Phaethontidae; genus Phaethon; species Phaethon lepturus. The sequence goes on from NW_010526921.1 coordinate 46,047, forward strand.
ACAAGTGCAATTACAAAAACATATTTCCCGAGCCCAGGATTTTAGGACTCCCTGTCAGAGTCATTTTCCCATCCTCCAGAAGTAAATCTGAATCCTGTTACAGTGGCGAAATGTCAACTGATTCATCTTCCACCCCTGATGGCCCTAACTTCTATTTCTACCTATCAAACATATGTCACAGCTGGAAGGGATGAAAAGCAAAGATATTCTTATAAGCCTAAAACTGAAAGACATTCATACTGAAGAGGAAAAAATAGTGACGCAGCCATTGCCTCTCTCCCCAGGGAACAGAGCATCAGCTCCAGAAATGTACAACCTTATGCTTATCGGGGGTCCGTCTGGGTACCATTTACTGCTGTTATTTAATCAGTTCAGAGGCTTACCTGTGCTGGGAAACAGCCACGTGTCAGTGGAGACCATATGTATAGAAGTCATGAACGTGTCGTGGAAGAAAAATGGTATTCTTAAGCCAAAAAGAGTAAGACCTTTCCACACAAAGGTTATGGATGCTTTTAATTCCAAAGCCCCATGTGCCAGGGCTGCAATAATTGATGCTATAGCTTGACAAGCCAGATCAATAATTAATGGTGAGTTTGATAGTTTTGAACCAAACAACTGCTGCAGAAGTTAAATCCATTTGTACCCTGTCATAGGACCGGTGCACTTTTAGAAAGATAAGCAAAAATTGGCAGGATGCTTTACAAGAAGCCTGGTAGAGAGCGGGATATTTTGCAGCCTTTAACAATAGCTTAATTTCATTTAAGGTATGACATATAATCAGGTTTCTACAAGCACAGGGTGGCTCATCTGATGAGTGGCTTGTGATGGATCTCCTGCATGTTAAACACCTTCTTTCTGGAAGTGACAAAAACATGACTGATTTTTCTTATCCCTGTGCGGTTGGGGAGTTCAGTTGCAACACCATGCACTTTGTCAGAATTAAAACAAAAATCCAGCCAGGCAGTTCTGAGTGAAATTGTAACGCAGGCAGTGTATAGTACGTCATTCCTGTTTGCTGGGAATTAAGGGGTGGTACGATGATAACCTTTTAAAAGATCTTCACCCACATACGGATCATACCTTTGCATGAATGGACCTCACCGCCCCAGTGATCTATTATTTCCAACCCTGCTCTCCTAATAAAAAAACGCCGTGGAGGAGGGAGGTCAGCCCGTTAATTGACACTAACTGGAGGGGCAAATAATCTAAATTTCAGACACCCACGTGCGGTGGGGCTTGGCTGGCGTGACCAGTCTCGGCATGGCAGGCCTGAGGGGGTCTGGACGGGGTGGGGACAGCCCCTACGGGCATCGGTGTGTTTGCAGCCAGGAATGGAGAGGAAAGGCAAGCGAGTGAAGTACTTGGAGGCTGTTTCATCCCATGCTGCTGCTTGTTTCCCCTCTTCCTCTGACCCTGCTCCCACCATGAAAGCGCACCAGGCCTCGGAGGATTAACTGCTGTCCCATGGCTTGGTGGCAGAGGTACAAATGCGACTTGAAACACCCTTAGGACAAGGAGGACACCGTAAAACCCTACCTCCTCCTGCTGTTCCCAGTACTCCATTATCTTTCAAAACAGGGGCGACGAGTGCCGTGCTACGCGGCTGCTTTCGCTGCAGACTCTCGCATCCTGCGCTGCTCCCTTCGGAGGCGGCGAGGAGTTTCAAAGTCAAAACACTGGGACGGAGGGAGAAAAAGGGTCCTTTTCTGTTCCAGTTTTCTGAATTATTCTTTCACTGTCATAAAAAAAATACAAGGGAGGAGAAGGTTTTTAAAAGACTCAAAGGAAATAAACATCGACTGAACTTGCTTCACTCCGGTCGCCAGACAGGGAATTTTTAATAATTTTAACATATCAGAAATGCCTGTAATTCTCTGGAAACCCAAAGACCTTCTTGGTTTTGTCTTTCATTTTAGCCTGACGATAGATGAGCGAAAGCCCGTATTTTTCCTTTTTCCAGCCTAAGACAAAATTTCTCTAACCAAGGAGGGATATCCAGGTCAACAAAGCAGGGACAGGCTGCACCATGGAGAAAAAAACATCAGCTCAGTTTCCAGAGAGGTGAAGAATCAAATGGCTTTTTCCCTGCCAGGAATTCCCGTCTCCCAGAGAAACTCGACCAATTTGAAAAGACCAGCAGAAAACTCCCTAAAAAAGGGGTCTTTATCTCCCCATGGGAAAAGGGGCCGCGACGTTCTCTTCCTCTTACAAAAACCCTACATTTTTGTATCTGAAAGCTGGATATATTTGGAGTGCCTTAAAAATCACTTTGCATTTTACTGTCTCTTGTTGTTCCCCAGCCACCAGAAGGGCTGATTTTTTTATTTATATTTCACAGGGGTAGGTGATGACACTTTAGTCATCTTGGAAAGTCGTTAGCACAAGGAGTCCCGCTGGAATATAATCGTCTGCCAAACTGCCCGTTCATGAAAGGTATTTGCAGGCTGGCTCCCGTAAACAGGGCTGGGCCAAATCACAGTCAGTCATAAAATATGGTCTGTTGTTTCCCTAAACTGACTATCTTAAGACAAAAATCCTTCAACAGGTATTTTAGCCAGGCACTAATGATATTTTATCCCATTTGAGAAATCCCACTCCTAGTCTTAAAAGTCCAAGTTATCTCAAAAGCTGCTCTCTGGATTTAACCACGCTTAGTCAGCCAAGTCCAGTCCATTTGTTTTTGTTCTTCTCCTGAAAGTATTCAATATATTCAAACACATTATGACAATTGCACCAAACCAAAAAAAAAAAAAAAAAATTAATAACAATAAAGAGTGTGTGGGAGGGTTCCAAGAACTCCTTAGGAAAATCGTTTCAAATTCATGTGCATAAAAAAAGAGTACTTTTTATTCTAGGCATGACTGACAAAAAATGTTAGGAGCTACAGATGGGAAAAATATTTTGGATTTAGTAAACGGTGGCAGCTTATTCATTACTTTTTTCTTGGACCACCTCAGTAAAATACAACTTGTAAAAAATGTTTTCATTAAATCCAGAAGAACCCTGACTGAATTACAGCAACGAAAAACAGGTAAAACAGAACCTAGGAACCTCAGGAACTTACACTGAAAATAATGTTAGGCTAGTTCAGCAAACACATTTATTTAAGCTCCACATATTTTTCTAAATTTTAGTGATGGCCAAGGTGAGCATATTTATTTGAGGAGCTGGTTCTGCCACCCTTCCCTGTCTGGCGTCTAAAAACTTGCACATAATCATTGGAAAAATACGAGATGGGAAGGGACTCTTCAATATCTGATGGAAAATTACTTTTTTTAAATTTTATTTTACTCAGACTATGCCTCATATATTATCCTCATGCTGTTTGCCACAAAGGGAGTTTATCACTTAGCTCATGACATGTCCTTCTCTCACTGAAGTCCTAGAATCACAGAACCACAGAAGGGTTTGTGTTGGGAGGGACCTTTCCAGGCCATCCAGTCCAACCCCCTGCAGTGAGCAGGGACATCCCCAACCAGAGCAGGTTGCTCAGAGCCCCGTCCAGCCTGGCCTGGGATGGTTCCAGGGATGGGGCATCTACCACCTCTCTGGGCAACCTGGGCCAGGGTTTCACCACCCTCGTTGTCAAAAATTTCTTCCTTCTACCTACCCAGTCTAAATCTCCCCTCTTTTAGTTTAAAACCATCACCCCTTGTCCTGTCACACCAGGCCCTGCTAACCAGTCTGTCCCCATCTCTCACCCCAGCCCCCCGCAGCCCCGGCAGCTGCAGGAAGGTCTCCCCGGAGCCTTCCCTGCTCCAGGCTGAGCCCCCCCAGCTCTCCCGGCCTGTCCTCCCGGCAGAGCTGTTCCAGCCCTCGGAGCGTTGCTGGGGCCTCCTCTGGGAGTCAGCCAGGCTCATCTCCATTTCAGCTCCTGAAGGATGAGGTGTCTAGAAACTGCGGCAGGGCGAGTGCTGGCAATTTGGGCTTGGGCAAATGGCCCCGGGATGAGGTTGAGCAAGAAGGGGTGCAGCCCCCTCGCACCCACCAGCCCCTGGCACTGGCAGCCATTTTGCAGGGAGGCAGACGCGAACAACATTGGGTTGCAAGGGCCAAACTGAAACAACCAATAACTCTACGGAGTTCAAATATTGATCACTGAGAAGGAGCCCATGTAAACAAATGTCTCCAAAAAATGTGTTTTCTCCCTTTTTTGCCCCATTTTGGCCACTCATGTCCTTCAGCAGCTTTACGTCCCGCCACATCTCTCTGTAGCAGCCGTGGCCTTTCCTCGGCATCGGGCACGGAGAGCAGCCGGAGCTGCGAGAGGTGGCCCAGCAGGAGAAGAGCCTCCCAGACGTGTCCTCCATTGTTTTTGCTGCTGCTTTTTATTTTAGCTTTTTCACTACGCTGGCAGCTGTAATAAAATATGCAAAGTCATGAAAGTCTCGGGGCCACCTGAGTGGCAGTGGCATAAGGGCCAGCAAAGGGCAGAACCTCCTCCATGATGGGTGAACATGGGGGAAGCGCAGAACCCCCTCCTTTCTGAAGCAGGGCAGCTGCAACGCCCTGTGGCAAATCCCACCCGGCTTTACTGAGGACCAGGGTGAGGACATCCCCTCTTGTGGGTTAAGGACAGTTCAGAGCAGAAGGATTGTAAAGGACGGAAACATGCCAGAGATGCTTGGAAATCTCCATTATTTCTCCATTCTGGAGAAAGCTCCAGCCTCCGTTAGATGGCCTTTAAAAATATTTTCATAAATAAAAAATTAACTCAAGATTACCTCTGTGGCCATTCTTCCCCCCGCCCAGACGCTACAAATTAAGAATAAGGAGACACTTCATTAAATGGGAGCTGAAACAGAAACAAAAGGGAAATTGTTTTTAAGTGCAACATTTTAATTTTTGTCAAGTGTTTACCAAAATACACGTTGGAAGATTATTTTGAAAATTCAGCCAGCTCTAACATTATTCAAGGCTCAGTGAGGGCAGGTGATATATGGAATAATTTTTGTGTAGATGGGGTTTACTCTGTACTAGAAATGGATGTAGAGTGTCTGACTTTATTGGACTTAGTAATTACATGCTAGCCCAAATCAGTTCAGGTAACTGCATTTTCAGTTGTTCAGCATTCTTACCAGAAGGTGGATGTCAGCCAGATATTTTAAAATATCCCCAGTATTCCACTTGCTTCCAAAAAGATGTTTGAGCTTGAATTTGAAGGAGTAGCTCAAACCAAAGCAGCAAACCAGTTTCTCAGTGTGGTGATGCCTTCTGGGGCATTTGAAGTACAGATGCTTTATCAGTGGTGGAAGATACTTTACGTTAGCAAAGAGGGTCATCACTCTGGAGTAATTACAGTTATAAGCCCTAAATGTCAGGTACTTGCCATAACAGATTTGCATTTGAGAGTGGGTTTTTTTTAACAACATGCTACTTGGAGCAACATCTCGGTATGGAAGCAACATTGCGGTACAGAAAGGAGTTGTCATGCAAACATCTCCTCGTGGTACCCTGAAGGATCTGCAGAGCCGTTGGAGCACTGTGGCTAACATTGGCATGTCCTACTTATATATATGTGTTAACCAACACTACATTTGTTCTGCTCCTCTCTCTCACCTACTCTCTATTTTTGCTGTACCTAGAAGGGAACAACTTCGTGAGCTTCTACCTGGAATCCTACGTGGGAAATTCAAGAAAGAAGCCGTAGTGACACTGCTTGCTAAATGCTGCAAGATCATCACTGGAATTCACTGCTATTTTCATACCACTATGACGGGAGAAACTAATTCAAGACACTTTGAAAATCTAGCTGACCTGTTGTGAAGGCTGAAACAATATGGGCTGAGAGCAAAGAACAAGAGCAAATTCTTTCTGAGGAAGCTGAGCACGCTGAGCACGTGTTAGATATGCAGGGCCTTTCTAAATCAGTGGATAACGTAACTGCTGTAGCAAATGCCCCCTGCACAGACTCTTTCCTTTCTAGGATTCAGGAGTTATTGCAGCCGCCTTTTGCCAACCTTGCAGTCCTCCTCCACTGTGTCTCAGCTGCTCAAGCCAGCAAGAAAAATGAAAGAATTAAATCTTTTGCAAAAAACGCTGGCAAGAACTAAGGAGATTATCAACTCAGATAGAGAGCATCTGTCTTTGATATGTCTTTGATATGTATCCTTGAAGGTATATTTAGGGCAGCTCCTATTGAAATTGGTGGCAATTAGGCACTTAGATACCTCTGTGGTGTCTAAGCCTTCCCACTCCCCCAGCAGCCCTAACAAAAGCTTTTGAGTGAGATCCCCCGCAGGAGGAATTAGTTGGGAAAAGGGAAATGGGTTTACAAGTTGTGAACTCGGACAAGGACATTCAAACAACAAAAACCTGACCGACTCCTTTGTTCAGCCACAAAAGCCAACCACCATTTGGCTGGAACCTTTGCTTTTCCACTACATCTTCTTAAATGAGATTTTGGAAGGTCCATTGGTAAGAAACAGATAAAACCAGCTGCCAGTAAGGAAATGCCATCTCATACTGGATAAAGTATGTGCTGGGAAGTGGGCGCAAATGCTGAGGCTTAGCCGGGTCAAAAAATGTCCCCACCAGCAAGTAGGAGCTGGGGGCATGAAGCTCCTGCAGGAACTGTTCTGCCCGTGCTGGGCTGTCACAAGAGCAACCGCAGAACCACGAAACTCCTTTCCACCACCAGAAGTTTTTATTAGAGAAATAGCACAGTTCTTGCTGGGTGCCTTCGTCTACTTCTCCCCCCTTCCCCAAATAGACACACTCTCTTTTTCCTGCACAGCTACTCTCCGAGACCTTCCTCCTCCCCTGAAGCCTGGCTGAAGACCGAAGGAGATGGAACTTGCAGAAGCAGAGACTTTTGAAGGAAGTTTAAAGGAAACTTCTGAATAGCCTGGTTGGGTGAATGTTGAGGGGAACGTGAATATCTGTCTGCCTGTGTCTGAAAATAGAAAGGATGGAAAAGAATTATTCAAGGTGTTTCAAGAAGTTATAAATAAAAATAATGAGATGAGATTTCAGAGAGAAATGTGAAGGATGAATATCAAGGGGAATTTCCTGACAGTGAGTATTTAGGTCTTCCCTAGTGGTTTCTTAAGAGAAGTGATGGAAAAGTTATCACTAAAGGCATAAAGTGGAGAAGGCACTGGGAAATGCACATCAGGCCACCCTACATCGCTGGGCAGAGGCGGGCAGAATCAGTCCCCCTCCGTCTTCCCTAAATCCATTGCTGATTAACCGTCATGTTACCCTAATGCATGTCCCCAACCAGCCAGGGGCAATGTGACCCCCAAATTTTTGTCACAGAAGTGCAGAGGCTTGTGGGAGTTTCACTGAGGTGTGTTGCCCATGCTCTGTAAGGTTTCTGTTAAATTCAGTTTACTAGAAGTTCCTGAATTCAGCTATAGGGTTACTCCTTTACAGATTTTATTTCTGGCAGCGTTTTTAGCCTCCAGTTAGCAATTCTGAATAACAATGCACGTTATTCAGAAGCCACCTTTTTTTGCATCGGCCCAGCAATAAAATCACAGGCCAGTTTAGATATTATTTTTCTCAAGGGATACCAAAGTACTGAAAGACGAAGGGAACGGTTTTAACTAGATAAGTGATTTTTACTATTCTTAATCAGAATTCCTCTTAAGTGTAGCCCAAAGTAGGAGAAAAAACAGGGAAGTAAAAGTTTCTACATTTGTCACATGCTTTGCACATCAGATTTGTAAACCATGCCATCTGTGCGGCCACCAGCGTGGCCCAACGCCTGCACACACTGGTGAGATGGATCCTCCCAAAAGTCCGTGTCTGATCTAGCAGGTGACCTTAAAAATTGTCACCCTGAGCAGTACAAGGGAGATAATAAATTATTTTCCTTTTTAAAATACTTAAGTATCTGTCCCTCAAAGCTGTGATGCAGCAGCTGGACATTAAGAAACTAAACTGATAAAATTTATAATAGATTTGATTCAGCATAAAACGAGTCCCACGTTAAATCTAAACCCAGGTTCCTGCATTAGGCATAAGCCTGTCATGAATGTCCAGAACTGGGACCTTTTTCCTATGAAGCTGAAATCAGATTTTGACTCAGGGAGACTCTGCATAATCTCCTGCTTTTCTTCCTATTACCAGGAGGGAGGCCAGAGAGATGCAGCTGTACCTTTAGCCTCTGGCACGACAGCTGGGACCTCGTATTTGTCACGCATTGTGCTATAGGATTAAATGAGAAAGAAGGTAGTTAATCTTTTCTGTCCCAGAAAGAAGAGAAAATAGCCCCGCAGAGATGCCTACAAACATCCCTGTTACTTATTTGCATGTTGAAATAGGTGCGCAGGAAAAACATCAGTTTCCAGACCAACAGCATTCAACTTGTACAGAAAAAATGGGTGCAGAGACAGGCTTGTATGATAAAAGTGTGTCCTATTGGCTCTGAAAAACCCAAAGTCTTTTTTTCAAAGCCTGTTATAATTGTTCCTTGTGTCGGATCTAATCCTGAAAGATCCCAGAGATGAAACATATGAATATCAAAGCAGGAGTTACACTTACCGTAACTTCAGAGTCTTTTTCCCACTCCCTTCAAGTGGATTTAGAAATCCTTGTTTAGATTTCATCCAGTGTAGGGTTTAATCTTACCATGCAATAGGAGCACATTACTTAGAAATTACTGAAAATATTTCTCCTCCACACTTGTCAGCAGTGAAATTCCTGACATAAAAAACCAAAGAGGTAACAGGGCATGTAAGTAACTTTACAGCAACAAAATACAACTCTAATTAACCATATACCATCCTTTTCTCCAACTACCTCTAAAAGACTGTCTATAAATTGCACTGCTGCACAAGAGACAGTTGGGTATTGTAATATGCTGGAATAGCTCAGCTGTACACAGAGAGCTTCATGACTTGTCTAATGTCAAAGATCAAATCAAAATTACTCTCAGGAAAAGGATGTGGGTATTCAAATGTGTCACTGTGTGCCCTACCCAGGGAGAGCAGCGGGTGATGATGAAAAAGCAAATTCCTGTACAGTGTACTACTTTTTTCTAAAAGAATCCTGAAAATGTAATCCGCCACTAGTTAATACTTGTTTTATTAGTAAATATGAATGTCAAAGAAATGTTAATGTGACATTTTACCACAATCAGGACATTAATTTAATTATGTAAAGATCCTCATTAATTAGATTCTCTAATTGCTATGTTATTTGCTTCCTAATTATTAGTATGATCTTTCTGTAATAGTTTCCACTCCAATATCTGTACAAAACCCCTGCGCTAACAACATTTTCCGTGACCTATTTAATAAACTGCATTGCTTTCACTGACGTTAGTGACAGAATTGTTCAGTGTTTGTCATTATCTTAGCTCCTGCTTTTGCTAAAAAAAACACCTCTTCAACAGGTAGCTTGAACTAAGGTTTTTCCTTGATTTCGCAGCATATCATAAAGAGGAAATAATCTGACAAGGGCATATGTGATTTAGTGGTTTGGCTTTATTTTATGGTTCAGTCTTGGTTACAGCTCATGATTTCTGTCAAACACAATGTGAAAGCTCCTCCAAACATGACTGGAATCAAAATCAAATTAAAAACAGTCAGTATCATTTGTGCAAGCATATATAAAAACTCTGCAGTGTCTCTGCTTCTAATTAGTCCTACTTTGTGACCCACTGCACCAAGTCTAGTTCCAGTGTTTCTTTGCAGATGGTCATGATAGTCTCAGTTCCAACATCACCTTGGAAAGCTGAACTCAAATGAGTTCCTGAACTCAAAATGCTGCTTTTCTTCTAATCACTTTCATTGATTCTTTTGAAAGCAACCAAATTGCTTGTAAATCAGATGGCAAAATAAAATAAGCTTTCTCTTGTGACCGTACAGTATTTTTGTTGGACATCCCTCTCAACAGGGAAAGCTTACATGAATGATGCAAAAAACAAAAATTCTGCTCAGTTTTCAAGCTCATCCTGTGGCCACTGTGCCTGGGGCTGACCACTCCAGTCATATAACAGTGCAGGTTGCTTGATTTATATATTTGACAACCAGCATTTTTATCTCCATCTTGCTCCAAAACTACCTGCCCTATCTGCTTTGAAGTTGAAGCAGAGGACTTTGCCAGCTTGTTTATGGTGAACATGTCAAAACTAAGTAGATGCTGAAAAGATTTTGAAGCTTGATAGAGGATCATGTAATTTTGCACTGTCAACAGCTTCAAATTCAGTAGCATAGGGATGTGTTTCTATATTTTAAAGAGTAGTCTGGCCTAAAGTCCACACGTAAAGCTCAGCATCAGAAGTTCCCATCGCCATCAGTGACACACTACTACGAGGCCATTGTTTGCCTCATAAATTGCAAATGCTCTTTACAGTGGCCAAGTGCTGGAGTCAAGAGCACCATCCCAATGATAAAATATTATACTTCTTTCACTTTAGTAAGTAGATATTCAGGAGGGTGGAGTACTGGCTTCCTAGATTGCCAGATCAATTTATTTCCATCTGATGATGACAGAAAACAGAGAACTATGCGGCAATGAACCACCGATTCTCCTTACTTTGCAGGAGCTCAGCACCGCGGTGAGCTGAGCAGCAGTTGAGGTTTTGAGTTGTGTGGAGCGTTGTGTGCCCATGGGGTAATTAGCCACACAAGACCTCTCGATCCATGGCTCCTTTTCAATTGTATGCTCCAATACGTAGATTAGCACACATAGAGGGAACCTCAGTCAGAAATGCCTGTTTCTGTCCGTCTGTCCTCTGCAGGAGCTGAGGATGTTCAGCAGCATGAAGGAGCTCCTCACAGGCAGCACCTGGGATGTAATGGGGACACCAGGAGGGCTGTCCCCTCTGCCTCGTGGAGAGTAGGAGGTGGGACATGCATGTCCTTTCTTCACAGCTCAGAAGAGACCACAGAGTCCCACAGGCGACCGGCTCTGGCATCACAACCTCGTTTTCATTTGTTTTCCCATTTTGTTCTTGTTCTTTCAAGTGGAAATGACTAATTTGTTCCAAAGGACGCTGGTGGAGAACAACCAGCTGTCCCTTCCACAGCTGGCCAGAGCCCATGCAGGAAATACAGGTGATTTATCTGAGGCTGTTTACAAGCACAGAAGATGGGCTTCCTGCACAGCACAGGGGCACACGCTGCTTTTTCCTTCTTTTATTTCCTCTTCGTTTCCTTTTTATGAGGTTTCCAAATTCCTCTCAAAGGGCGATCATGTTTCTGTAAAATTACCGATTCCCTTGATACCTGACAAAGTGCTCTGCCCCCCTCAATGCAAAATTTTTTCTGGATGTCTGTGTTTTCTTGCAGCATCTTTCCTGGTTAACAGTCTGCATATTCCATCAGTCGCAACCGCAGCTTCTGAGCTAAATGTAGTAGAAACCACATTAACATAATCTCTGTAGTGATGAGATTAATCCAGTACACACCATAAATCTTAAAAGTAGTCCTAGAAGCATGAACTCATTACATACTGCGCACATCCATTGCTACCAACACCTCATAGTCATGGACTTAAAGGTTTTCTTATTGGAGGAGAAACTGGGCAAATATTTTCTCTCGGGCCGTGCTGGCGGATTTGCAGACTGGCACAGGGGCAGCCCCGGGGCTAAGCCGAGGGTGTCCCGGTGCGAGCTGCGGCTGGTTTCCCACAGCCCTCATGCAGTGGCGCAAACCAGGACACAAAAGCGTAAGCTCATGTCCAGCAGCCGCTGCTTTCCCCAGCAAACCTCACCTTTTCCTTGAGACCCACCTTTCTTCTCTCACTCCTTTCTCCTCCCGTGCTCTTCCTCCTCAGCAGCACCTTATGCTTCCCAAAACGAGCTTCTGCCCACCTGCACTGTGGCATACCCTTGACTTGCTAAGAGACGTGCTTCAAAAATCTTATTTTAATGTCCCCAGAGACTGCCCGATTCCCAGTAGGTTTTAGCATTTCCAAGCACTAGGTCTTATCGCAGGTGTAGGGA
>NW_010526921.1:57976-65728 GCF_000687285.1 Phaethon lepturus
TTGGAAACAGCTAACTTCTCTGTTGCACTACATATTTATACAACACAGGTAGTGCTATTAACGTGCTTCCTAATAAGAAAGATGTTCAGGTTTCAGTGAGAGTACTCCTGTTGAAATAACTCCCACATGGTCTGTATAGGCTACGGCTGTTCTGGAAGCATCAGGACACCAGAGGTCAAGAGGAAAGTGTCACGTAATTTCAGGAGCACATGGAGTGCAAGCACAATTTGAAATCTTTATCTTATTAATATTTGATGCATTGTTTTCTTTCATCCGTGCTGGAGAAATCAGAGGAGTTAAAAGAAGCAAAATGATTTAAACCCTCACTTTTCTGTCCAGAGGGACTATAAACACCATTTTTCTTCCTTGATATACCGAGTGAAGTCATTGACAGGTACTGCATTAGGACGCAGAAGCACTCTGTGCTTTTCAGTCAGTTCTAAAGAAAGGAAATGCAAACCCGGTCGGAGTTTGCAGCTGGATCGTCGCTCCCATGTCCGCCGGGCGACAGCTCGCGTGCGAGCGAGGAAGCAGCTGCACGGGAACGGAGCGGTGACATTTGTCAGGGTGCTGCTGGCATTAACCTTCGGGTCCACCCGCCCTATTATTCAGCTCCTGTGTGGTTTGTTTTTTATACTCTTCCTTCCAGAGGCATTAGCTGTTTTTTCCCAGGCTACGGCTCAGTTAATCCATCTGTAACTCTACTGAGGACACAACCACCTTCTTTTTCACTCCTCCGGGCCTTGGCAATTGTCCCTCCGCAATTCCACGTTGGAAAGGGTCCCCTGACAAACCTGGGGTCCTCCTGGCCCTTTACATCCAGCTTCATTCACACCTTCTTCCTACGCCCAGAGAGAGCTACTTACTCACACCAGGCATTTTGCTGCCGTTGGACTAATGGGTTTCCAGGAGGACATCACTAGAAATGCATGTCCTCTTTGCATTGGCATTTACAGAGGTCATCTTTCTCTCCTTTGAAAACCTGCTCAGGAAACGGGCCACACACACGTCAAGCTGCTGCTTGTTTGAAATTGTGAGGAGCGAACAGAACTTTTAATGGGCTTGTCACTGTAAATTTTGAGTTTTAATTGCGCTCAATAAGTCTTTCAGCTTGTCTTGGCACCAGCTTAGTCACAAGGAAGATATCTAAGTAACTGTGTCAGGTAGTGCTGGCTTAAGTACTTTGAAACGATCATGTAAGTCTCCAATGGCTGGTAATTTACAGAATATTACGTTACTCTTAGGGAAAAAAAAGGAAGCTTCAAGAAAAATCATCAGATACTGCTTTGAATCTCAGATTAATACATGTTTCCTGCTAGAAGGTGGGAGAGAAACACTTCAGAGATGTGTTGGTACCGCGGCTCCTATTGCTTGACGTCACCTCCGTAGCTCTCGTGCTGGCAGGGAGTCGCAGAGCGGATGAACTGAGCCCGGAGCCTGTGAGCTGCTCCTCGCTGGAGGCACCTCCCGGGCGGAGACCCAGGGTGGACCCGTGGGAGAAGCCGCCAAGCCCCGGGCTGGCGGACCCGCCGACCGCCGCCGCAAGACGGTGCTCCTCGTAGGGAGCACCGACCCTATCCTAAATCAGGTGAAAGATTGATTGGTGCAGCTGATGAACCCACTGCCTGGAAAGCATCACGGAAGGCCATGAGGCTGACTGGTTAATGGGCTCCCTGGGATTAGAGGGGCTGACACCAGGACCCACTGAGAAGCACAGAACACAAATTTCGTTTCTAGCAGTAACTCTGTTAATCCAGGTAAATATTTCATAAAATGAATGAGAGAGAATGTTGTTTTCCTAAATGTATATATGCAGATCACATTACACAGGGGAAAAAAAGGGAGACTGAAAGGCTGTGTACCTAATGCTAACTTTTTAGTACATGTTTTAGTTTGCCTTTGCCAAAAACAGTCTCTCAGGGTGGGAAAGCACAGCAAAAGGCAGGAAATAGCCAGTGCAAACGAGACAGCAAACATCTCCAATTTACATCCCCAGCTGCTTTCCGGCCATTTTTGTGGACATAGATCAACTGTGGAAAAATATCAATAAGAGAGCCGTGTCCCTCAGAAGATGGACACGATTTTTTTGTAGTCTTTAGAAGCCAGCCCCATGGTGCTGGTGTACTGCAGAGCTGGATGCAGTAGGCAATCCACACTGGATGCAATTCCAGGCCACAGCAGGTGCTTTACACATATTGTCCTGCTACAGTTTTCCCAGTAGGAGCAGGGGACTTGCCAGTATGAAGTCTCCTTGTCAGGCTTTTTGTCCCTTTGGGGACTGAAATAAGAGATTTAGCCATTTTTGCATTAATGCAGGCTAGTAATTAAAAAAGTGTGACTCAGCTGTGATTATAAAAACAATGAGATCAGTGCTAAGGTTTTACAATTTATGACAGCAAAAATCCTCCACTGAATCACGGGAGTATCCCACTGCAAAGCTGTGATTTAACCGGGGAAGTCTTTGAATTCAGATGCAATGAGCTAGCAGCATTTTTTATAGATGAGTCGTCTCTCGGTCCTTCTCCTGGACCCGTCTGTCACGAGGGATGCTGGTCGAGGTGGTTCCCCAAGGGCTCCATCCATACACAGCACTTGGGTGCTGCTGCCGGATGGACAGACAGACAGAGCGTGTGTCCCCTGCTGGGCTCGGCTGTCCACCAGAAGCCTGCCAGGCTCTTTACCCATGGAGGTAACAGAATCACTGCAAATCCCCATCTTTTGCTTCAAATGAGTTTTCTTTTTGCAGAGGAAAAGTCATTAAAGTTTTGTTTTGGATTGCTCTTTTATTTTAAAAATGCAAGCAGACAGGATCAAATGTGAGTGCAGAAAAATGGCTCTCCTGCATCTATCTTCAGAAAATAGACTCTTCCAAACCTCAGACCACCCTTTCTTTGGGAATATATACTTTTTTAAAAGGACTAATTATAGTCTTATCTCAGAAAACAAGGGATCTATGCTTGACCTTCTCATGGCAGCTAGAGTACACATGTGAATCTCTCTGCAGATTAAGATAAAGATTTAGTTTACACAGGTGTAGCCCAATTCTCTGTTTAAACTCAGCTGAGCTTTTATTAGTGGCAGAGCTTTCCTGTCTGATATCCCCACCCTCCCCCTGCAAAAGCAAGCCCTGGGTGTCTGCATCTGCACAGAACAGAAAAGTGGGACTCTTCTAGGAAGTGCTGTGATTTCATTCCTCGAAAAAAATAACAATTGCTTTCAACTGGTCTTTGTTCCCCGTGTCATCCCTCCTGGGTGCCACCAGACATGGGTGACCACCGGTCGTGGCAACCTGTTAGGCATCACTGCAACCCTGTGCGCGTCAAATCTTGCACTGGCGTTGCTACCGAAGCACCCAAACACCTCACCCTGGCTAGGATGTTTACATTACATGAACAAACATTTCAGTGTCATTTCCCCTGCACAAAAGCTCCTCTGCCTTTCTCCTTTGGCGTGCTCCTTTCCAAAAACAAGAGCAGTCGTGCCTTTTTTTAAACCCAGCTCTCTGTGTGTGCAACTGCTTTCTGGATCCTGTGGTGCTACTTCCCACATGCAAATTTTTTCCATTGTCCTTGGCAATTGTAGGAGTCAAATGCCAAGTGGTGGAAGATATTTTCTATTGCCGCAACATCTGGCTTCCTGGCCGGTTGCTCTGTCAGTTGTGCTGTTGACCGTGGAGCTACCTCTGTTCCTGTTCTATGTGTAAATCCATGGAGTTACTTCGTCCCCATATGCTGCTTTTCTTTCTCACCTTTCAACTGCTTTGAACTTTTTTCCAAGAATTAATACTTCCTTGCATAATTTCCACATGAGTTCAAGATACAAAATTTCCCTGAAATGGCTTTCCTCCTTGTGTTCGGAGGGTTCTGGATAAATTCTCCAAGCTCACCCACGGACACATTTATGACATAGCTGAGTGTTTCCCCATGGCTTTATGACATATGGTACTTGTTCTAAAAGCAACCATATTTTCTGTTAGCTCAGTGCTGCTCTGTACTGGTGATTGTCTCCTTTGGAAAAATATGTGCCTTCCACCCCAAACCACTTTTTCTCTAAAACATTTGTAGCGTTGTCTTGTAGGAAATGTATTCGTTTGGTTTGTTCTCATTACCAGGGGATACAACAGACCGGTCCTCGGTGAAAGATAATTTGAAGGCAGAGTTGTTCACAAAATTGTGGAACACATCTTAGACAGAAGAGACACATAAAGCTACTGGCAAAAAAACACATTGTCTCAGTTCACCGAAACAACTAAGGATTAGTAGAATCAGACTCAGTGATTTGGGGGGCGGGGTATGTTTTTAATAAATGTTGTATAAAACCAGATTCTCAGCTGCTATAAATCAACATATCTTTATTGAGTCAACTGTGACATCTCAACCAGTTGAGAATACAGCCTCTTGCATTCACATCTGTTTGAGAAATACTTGCAGGCAATGCTGGAAAGAAAGAAAAAAGAAAAAAAAGTCTTTCAATAACATTAAAGTTCTGCTACCTGACAGGCAGTTCAAAGGTTAGCATTTTTTACCTGTAAAGGAAAGCTATCCTGCTGCTGCTGAGCTCATTTCCCACTCATTCCTGATTAAAATGGTCATTTCTGTTCCTCTGCTACCAACAGCTAAAAAGTGGCTGTACTCATGACACCAGCAGCATGGGTGTCCGGTGCAGCTGTGCCAAGCCAAAATATGCAGTCAATAGGGGAAAAATCCCTTTTCTGGGTATTTCCATGAACACCTACAAACCCGTTTCACAGGTGATGCATTGATGGTCCTGCCTGCATCGCAGCAAGATGGAGAGTTACAAAATGACCAAGGAACTCCTGCTCCTTACTGGGAGGATGCACAGATGGAGGAGAACAGGTAATACACCCAATAAGTGCTGCCCGATTCATCTCAAACTTTGCTCATCATGACTTGACCTAAGTCTTGTTAGGAGGAGAGCGTTGAGTCATGTCTTCCCCAAGAAGGAAGGGGACACACAGCAGTGTTCAGACAACCTCAGAAGGGGAAGGAGACTCATTCAAAAAATATGCACCACTCTTGAGTTGTGTTGCTAAATACTCTTACTCCCACCTCCTGTTTAAAGCCCAAGAGCTGTATAATTGGTGTATCTAATGACAGCAGCTAAAACACTGATTCATGCAGGAACTCATGCAGAATACATCTAATAGAGCATACAAAGCTGGGCCAGGAAAGTCAGATTAGCCCCAGAGTAGGCAGAGAACAGGCCTTGGATGTTCATATTCCTCCCCAGTCATATCATCCCGAAGTGCCACACAAGCCTGGAAGGCCCTTGCTCATGCAGAGGTGATTGCCAAGCCCCTTTCTGGTGGCCGAGGACCTAAATTAATAAAAAACTCAGTATCTTGTTAATTATACCCTAAGCCGTGCATACTCCACGAATCAGCAGTTTGACAAACCTGCACAACTGTTCAGCACTGCAATCTTTTCTGTTCTACCGCTACAACAAGAGGGAAACTGATTTTTTTTGTTATTTATTTTTTTTACATTATGTGGCTACAGGTTACAGTACCTTGGAAATTAAGGTTTATGCTACAATGTCAATGTTACCTCAACTATACAGGAGAAGATTATACAATCTCAGCAGACCATCTGGAAGGAAATTGTTTTTGAAAGACATAAAAACCAACAGATAACACCGTTCATCAGCTTCACACCATCAGAAACCATCGGTTTCATCTTTGTACAGAGACCATCCGTGTCATCAGTCACATAATTTAGAGTGAGAAATAGATAAAGATTCTGTTCAATGGCAATTACAGTTATAAAGACCAATAGAGAAATCATTTGCCGTGCTGCCGGCTCAGGGATTACAGATTTGATGTGTGATTTCAGTGACCTCAGGGCATTAGAAGTGATGTCCCTCTCAGCACAGTAGATTGAAAAGTATTGATGAGAGAGTCAAGATCAAAGAACAGCAGCTTGCGAAGACATCCCTCTGCCTCTGCCCATTTACTGCTACATTAATCTTTCCTTGATCTATTAAATTCCATTTTCTTGGACATTTATTCTGGGGACATGTAGGAAATGAGCTGAACCTATACCATCACATCAGCCAGCACCCTAAAAGGATTCCAAAGCCATGAATCCAAAAGGGTAGCAAATATGTCACTTGGTGATGCAAGACATGAGCTTTTCACCAAAATGTGAGACCGTGACTTCCTTTTCTCCTCGTGGTATTGGCATCAAGGATTTTTACTAAAACAGAAAGCATTTCCATTTTGTCAAGCTACGGAACCAGACCATAGCCTGTACTATCTTCCTACTAAAAATGATCCTGCTCAGACTGACCGCATTGACGTAGGTGGGTATACAGCTATTGACTTCATGAGGGTCAGGAGTGCACCTGCTTGTATCTAACCTATATCATGTTTACTCACACAAAAACCTGGTCAAGAAATTCAAAAACATCTTTGCAAATGAAGGCTTCTCCCATTACGGACCTAAATAACACTGGGCTTTCTAACGTCTGGCACTGTGTACTCAGAGCTGTTGCCTACTCTCTAGTGTCTGGGAGTCCCTGCCACAAGGACCTTCAGACAGATAGTAAAGGCCACCAAAAAAGTAATTTGGAGTATCATTAGTACTTTACAAAGAGCAGCCCAAAGGAGTGGTGCCAACACTGTTTGTCACATACAGAGCAACAGGCTTTCTGGAGAAGTCATTGCTATAATGCAGGATGGCAAGGTTCAAGCAGAAGTAGAGCGTACACGGTGGGTTTCCCTGCTCTTGCGCAGTATCTCTGTTGGAAAATTAAGCTTTTGTAATTTTAGAATTGCAGCTTCAGTATTAGCTTAGGAGCCTTGAAGGACTTCAGTCTGCTTCAGTGCTCAGAAGCTTTAGCCCTTAATGTCCCTCAAAATGTGCTCCTCAAAGCAGCGAGTTATCCACCTTGCTGAGATGATGAGCTGTGACCATGTGTGGTCCCAGCAGGACTCAGAGACGTTCCTTTCTGCACAGCCTTGGGGAAGGTTTTATCATTCCCCTCTCTGGAGGAACAGAAACTCTTCTTCTGTCCCTCATAACAGCCCACAAACTCGAGCGTACGCTGTTCAGCCCGCACAGCTGCACTTCGAAGCACACTGCACTGCTGCTTTACCATGCCGAAGATAAGCTGAGATTTGCCTGAATCACCAAAAACTTCATGATTAAGCTTTAGCACACAGAGAAGCGACCAATCCCAGGGACACACATTTTCAGCCTTATTTCTGGTGGCACACTGCAGCGCTGTTGCCTGCGCCTGCATTCAGGGGACGCAAAGGAGCTCCTGTAATAGCTGAAATTCCCTTGTCAATGGGAACGAGTTGTGCCCTGAAGTAAACGTTTTGAAAATAAAACAGGCTTTCGAAACGTTTTGAAAATAAAATCCTCCGGGACTGATCGTGAAGGTCAGGTATGATCAACTGTGTCGGTCACAGGCTGGCTTTGCAAACGGCGTGTAACCCACGTCCCACCGGCAGCAGACGGCTGTTTCTGGCTTATTCTCGAATCCCCTCTGCTATTTCACTGTAAGTATCTAACAGTGTGCGTGCATCCTTCAGCTAAGCAATTGCGTATCTAATCAGTTTGGATAGGAATGAATGAAAGGTAAGAGGTGCAAGTATGTCCTGTAAAGATAGGTGTTTCAACACAACCTTTTTTAGGCAATTGTATATCATTTCATATGCATAGAATACCATTAAAGGTTTATGCACCCATGTTTGGCAGGATGAATTAATAATAATAATAATAATAA
>NW_010526922.1:0-2087 GCF_000687285.1 Phaethon lepturus
AAGATGAGGCTGCTCCCTTCGCAGAGTTACTCTTCGGCCCCGGTTCACACCGAGTTTAAACGCGAACACTGACACGATTACCCCGCACAACAGCCAGGGCTGGACTCGGCTGAGAGCATCTCGCCGACAAGCTTGGTGGAGATGCTTGGAGGAGAAAGCCAGCTGCTTACGGGCAATAAACCCCTGCTTGGAAGCACGGCTTCCTCTCCTTGGGAAAGCTCAGCTTCACCTCCAAAGGCTCAGGTCTCCCAGTTTTGCTCCGGCACTCCAAGAAACTTTCTCACTGGAAGGAAAGGGCAGCCTGAGGTGCCGGCGCCATCGCCAAGAACTGGGGCTTTAAGGAAAAAAAACCAAACCACCTTGCAAAACCCGCGCCACAATCAGATGAATTTTGATCCAAGCTGCAGTGAAGGATGGCTCTGTGGGATTTCAGATAAATAAAGGTACAAAGGCTGGTGAGATTGGGCTGACACCTTTCGGGCTACGCCCCTATGCCTTGAATATCAAATCCTCCGCGCCGCCAGCAGCCCTGAACCCCAAGCTCTGCAGACCTGAGCGGAAGGGACCGATTCCCCAGGGAGAGGTAACAGGAGCTTCCCAAAGCCTCTGCTGTTTATAAAGCGGGGATGCCAGAGCAAGAGAAGGCCCTTCCCGGGCAGTTTGCGCTGCTGAGCATCCCCGCCGTGCTCCCACACCACGGCCCTAGCACAGGGCACCGCTCTCACCCAGCTCGTGAGCAGGCAGCAATTGGAACAGCACGTAACGGAGCTTCGGTAACCCGCCGGCCCAGCTCCCGAGCTGCCGGCATCGCCCCTGCACAGGTTTCTCAGCAAAGATCTGCCGTGAGCGTCCGTAAGGAAAGCGACTACATCAGCTTCTGGAGACAGAGTGCGAAAAAATGAGTCAGAGCAAAGAAAAGCTGCTTTAGAGCATGAACGACCGCCAGGCACCCACGTGCAGCTAGGCAGGGTCTGCAGGAGCACGCTGCTTGCCCAGAGGCCCTGGGGACCACCCGGGCTGGAGGACAGCACGGGGTGAGTGGGAGATTCGGGGGGTTCAGAGCATCCTTCCCCTGCCTTCAGCCCTCTGCCTGACAGGGGCCAGAGACGGAGCACGGGGCGACGGGGAGAAGGATGACCTATGCCAACGCCTGCTAAGCTCCTCTTCTCGAGTCATCAAGCTCACATCTCATCCAGCGTGCGGCAGACGAGCGCTTCTGTTAACACAAGTCACACGTGCCGCCTCCAACAAAGCCTGCACCAGGGCCCACAACTGAAGCAAAGTAACTGCGAATGTCGATAACTTTATCATCTGACAAGACACACGTGAAACGGTTCTCTTTTGCTAGTGATACGCCGGAGAGGTTCTGAGCTGAGGTGGGGCAAAGCGCCCGGTCGGCTGGTAATGAAGAACAATAAATAGCGCAGAAGAGCAGCCCCGAGTTCCCCTCAGTGTAGCCCTTGATCAAGCAGCACCCCACCAAATAATGAAAATCTTGCTCTGTTGTACCCATGCGAATCGCACGCTCTGCTTGAAAGCGCATGCGTTAATAACTTATCTCTTGGGCCAATAAGAAAAAAAAAAGTATCGCATTATTTTGCCCACTGAACCGTTAGAGCAGCTCCGACGTGCATTCATTCCCCGCCTGCGACGCTCGCGGCTTCCAGCTCCGCTCTCCCAAGTACCGCATTGGCCACCGTTCCCGACGGATGGATGCCGGACCCATCCCGGCGCCAAGCGGCGAGTGAACGGGCACGGGTCCAGGTCTGAAGCCTTTAGGGGTAACTACCACGACTGCCCCGCTGCTGCTTTGGGGGAGCTCTGAGCATCGAGAAACCCGCAGTTACACCCCGAAGGCAGAGGGGTCCGGCAGCCCTCCTGCCACCTGTGTTTCTTCAAGGCCAGCTAGCGAAGGATAACGTTATCCAGCTGGAATTGCACGGGGGAATTCAGGTAAGCAGGCTGTAATTAACCGAGCTGGCACCTCGCCACGTCCGGCAGATGTAGAAACGCACCTTGGGAGGAGGAGAAGGAGGAGGGGGAGAAGCGGGGAAGAGGAGCGACGGCTCTGCGGCGGGGGCCAGGGG
>NW_010526922.1:2177-3608 GCF_000687285.1 Phaethon lepturus
CCTCCCTGCCGGAGGGCAGGAGCTAAATCCCCTAGGAAATGAAGGCTGAGAGTTTCAAAAGCACCGACGGTGGGCAGGAGCTGGAGTTTGGTTGTCCAGCATCCTCGGGCAGAGATGGCCAATAGCTTGGAGTGGGAAAGGAGCTCAAGCCACAGCTTTGCTGTCCGGCGCATCACGCCTGGCTTTCGGTAAGCAACCAGAAAGCAGGATTTGCATGACTGACCTGGAGCCAAGAGGCAGTAATCTCCTTCCAGCCCACCTAACTCCCATGTCAGCCCCATTTCTCCAGAAACGGCTTATAAGAAATTTGCCCAGGCAGATGCACACAAGTGCACGTCCTTGGTTTGTTCTGCTTTGGCCCGCCTCGCGCCGGCACTCACACCTCCAAATCCTGCAGAGACGAACCTCTCCATCCCGCCATGCCCAAGCTGACAGATCTCCAAACCTGAGCCGGGAAAACAGCCCCTGAGCGCGGCGAGGGCGTAGGAGCAGCCCTGCCTCCGTCCTGCCCCGGCAGGCGAGCCGACCTCCAACGGCAAGGCACGACTTTTTCCCTTTCCCTTTTTGCTTTGTTTGATAATTTGACTTTTCCCTGCTCTGCCTTGCAATCAGACTGGCAATGAATCACAGCAAGGGTGGCTCCGCTCGTTTCAGATGTCAGAGCCTGCAGTAATTGCGGCACCCACTTAAATTTATGTCAACGGGAGGAAGCCTTTGTAGAGAAGGGAGCTCACCCTGCCAGCGCTGAGCCGGGGACCGCCGTCGCTCATCATCTCCGGGGTCTTGCTCCTGCCTTGCCACCAGCCACGCGGGCAGCACGCTGCCGAGCAAAGCTCCCCTCCGGAGGGGAACGCGTTCCCCGGCTCAGTCCTGCTCCGGGAGCCCACCCGAATTGCACAGCAGCCCTGGCCACCCTGTCCTGCCGCCTGCAGCGGCTCTCCACACCCTGCGTGACATGAACCGAAAAAAGCAGATGCTTGCTCCGCACTCAGACTCCCAAAATCTTCCCGAGTGTCTTCAGCTCAGGCTTCTTCTGCCCCCTCCCCCCCTAGAGGCAGCCTCGGCTCCGCATTTCAAGACACGTGAACATTTGCCTCTACAGGGATGTGCCGGGAGAGGGAAGGAAGCCGTCGGGAGAGCAGAAGTCATCCTGACTGCGGGAAATTTCACTCTCCAGGTGGGAGCTTTGCCCATCTGCAGCAGCAACGGGTAAGGTGAGGGCCGGGCACGGGAGCATGGCGTCCCACAGGTGGGACTTCTGCCGCGCCGAGCCCAAGGAAACGCTCCGACGGAGCTGCCAACAGCTCATTATCCTGCAGGAGCAGGGCCCAGGCTGGGGAGAAGGGTCTGAAACAAGATGGTCCAAGGGTTTCCCAAGAGGTGCCCTCCCCACTGCCACCCCCCCCCCCTTCAAGCGCAGTGACACGGGAG
>NW_010526922.1:4039-4412 GCF_000687285.1 Phaethon lepturus
TTCCCAAGAGGGCCCCTCCCCACTGCCGCCCCCCCCCGCTTCAAGCGCAGTGACACGGGAGGGGACCGGGCGCGGGAGGAGGATGAAAAGGCTTATTAGCATCCCGGCCACGCAAGAGGTTTTGCAAGTGCCAATCTCCGAGCGGCAACATCCCCGATGCCAGCTCTGCCCGGGAGCCACCCAAGGCTTGGCAGCGTCACGTCGCGCGCTGTCACCCAGCCAGAGGCTTCTCGTCCAGCAGTAAGGTACCCGTCTCCTCCCCTCTGAGGACAGGTCCAAGGGGACCCTTCCGCAGCACCGGAGCCTGCTCGGCCCCTGCGTTTCCCAGGGGTGGACATGGAGCGGCGGGCCGAACGGGGGGGAGGACCCCGGA
>NW_010526922.1:4892-5393 GCF_000687285.1 Phaethon lepturus
ACCGAGCAGGACCCTCCCGTGTCACGAAGACCGTCCAGCCACCCGGGTGTCACATTTGCTATCGTGCTGCCTTCCCTTCCCCGGCTTCTCCAGAGAGCTCCCATCCACACTGCAACCGGGGAGCCCAGGAGCAGTGTAGCTTAAAAAAAAAAAAAAAAAAAAAAAAAGCCAAAACCCACAACGCCAAAAACAAACATTGCAAAAGACAGAACACATCAAATATTAAAGGAATCTCCTGTCAGCAAGGAGGACACAGAAACTGTTCCCAGATGTGGCAGGGCTGTCACCTTCTCTGATCAACTCGGCTTCAAACAGCTTGTCAGAGGGATGTTCATGCTTCTGGGGTCCCTGACCTCGGTGCCTCTCCCACCCTCGGCTCCCTTGGCGGGCCGGATCCTTCAGTGGTGTAAAGCAGCCTGCAGCTGCGGCAGAGCGCGCTCTCCCGACGGCTCAGGCCAGGTTTCGCTGGCAGCAGCCAGAGCTGGGCACTAAAGGGGCGTC
>NW_010526922.1:5448-6052 GCF_000687285.1 Phaethon lepturus
CACTAAAGGGGCGTCGGGTGGCAGAGTCATGGAGGGGGCAACCCCCAAAACGCCTGGTTCGGCCAAGACAGCTCACGGGGGAGGGCACAGCATCCTTCACACCCCAGGCACCCTCTCCACCGCAGAAGAACTCCTGGAAGGAGATGCTCGCACCCACAGGGTGCACCCGAGGGACTGCAGCCCACGGGCAACCCCCGGCGGGACGGGGACACGAGGGAGAGCAGACACAAACCATTTTGCTCGCGGTCTCGACCTCCTGCAGCGCCCTTCCCCGCGCCAGAGGAACGGGGACGGACCGCGTGTTACCCACAGTGGAAATAAGGGAGACTGGGGTTAGGAAACAGGGGAGGAAAGGCGTTTGGCTTAAGAAGTCCCTTCTTGTGGTAGCACCCATGGGTGAAGGGAGCGTGAGTGCTTTGCTCGCTCTAGGGGAAGGACTGTCGCCTGAGGAGCAGGATTTTAGGCTCTTCCTGGGGAAGCAGGGGATGCCACAGCTGGGTCTCACTTGAAAAGCAGCCCCTTGCCCCGCGTATCCGTCCCAGGCAGCTCCCGCCTCCCCAGCCTGCGCGGCTCCAAGCACAGCAGCCGCTCAGAGGCTGGGTCC
>NW_010526922.1:6101-6517 GCF_000687285.1 Phaethon lepturus
TCTCCCTCCCCTCCCGTGCCGTCCCTGGCACCGCGCCCCGCGGCTGCGACGTCCCTGAGGAGAGGTGGCACACCCCGGCCGTAAAGCAGCCCTCATTCTGCAAGGGGTTAAAAAAATGGAGCTGTCTGGGACCGGTCCCAGTAGTTGGACCATTTCTCCAAGCACCTGGTCTCACCTTCCTGGGGCAAATATTAAATACCCCCTGTCCCAGCTGCCCGGGAACAGGCACTCTCGCATAGGGCACTCTTCTATCTGGACAGAAAAGCCGCGCAAAGTGCTGCAGACGTGCTGCTCCCGACCCCCGCGGGTGCTAACTCTGCGTCTCAGGGTGATCTCCAGCAACACAGAATTACATTCCCCGGCCAGATTCAGCGCCTCGGTATCTTGCATCGCTGCCTAAGATTCAACCTCCGAAC
>NW_010526922.1:6534-27455 GCF_000687285.1 Phaethon lepturus
GAACCTGGGCTTTCCAAGCCTATGAAGTTCGTCTTCGCTCGCGGTTGACGCCAGGAATATAAAAAAAACCCCAGGTGGCCTCATGCCAGGTTCATCTGTTCCCAAACTCAAAGTTTTGTGAAACCCATCCCTCCCTCTCCCTGCAGCGCACGATCTGCCTCCCCGCAGATCTGACCCACCGCCCGCAGGGCATCGCCTGTGCCTCCCCTCGCCCCGTGGCCTCTGCCCGTGCCGCAACCTGCTATTGCGGCAGCGAATTGCTAACGGCCCGGCGGTTGGGCACCGACATGATGCCTTTCCCATCAAAAAGCAGCTTTGCAGCCATTTCCCCGGGTCTCCGCTGAGCGGCGGCCGGTCCCATTTAGGAGCCACGTGAGCAGACGTCGGGGGAGCCACGGCCCGGGAGCTGCTTGCAGCACTGATTTAGGCACATTAAATATTCAACAACCCCCAGAATAAAAACACACAAGGTCTCACGTTCCTCTGGGACTCCCTGGCGACGCGGGGTCAAGCAGGGACCTATCAGCCCAGGGATGCAGCGCCAGGATGGGATGGGATGTGCCAACAAGGACAAGGAGAACCCAGCTTTCCCCTGCCCCGTGTATTGGCAACACCCCGACCCCAAGCCATGGGCTCTGTCAAGGTCTAACCAACAACTTGCAGAGTGGCCGATGCCCTCACACCCCAAAAGAGCTCGTCTGAGGGGAACACCAACCCCCAGCAGCCGCTCTCGAGGGGGTGTCCGCCCGCAGAGCCAGCCCCGGGACCCCCTCCCTCCCTCCACCGCCCCTGCTTTAACTTTCTCCACAGCACAGAGTGATCTGCTCTCTAATCAAGGGAGTGCTAATGTGGTAATGCTGGTAAATTGTAATTAATTTTCCCCCTAATTGATGCGTGGGAATATCTGGGACCCTCATTCTCCTGCCTTCAATTCCGTTATAAGTATATGATTTGACAGGTTAATTTGAAAGTAAAAGTTCGGTTCTTTACAGCAATCCAAGCAGAAGCCCCAGAACACAGCCTGCTGTCTTGCTACGTGAGGCGTAATGAAAAGGGTTGAAGTTAGGTTACAGTCGTCATCATCATCATCTTTTTAATTTCACTAATTTAATTTCTGTGTCCCCCCCTTCTCAGAAGATAATAAAAGCCTCATTTCACAGTCCAGGAAATTTGGCAGCAAAAGGTGATAGACAGCCAAGGAGAGATGGGAAGGACGTATAAGAAGGGTGTGCTTCCTTCAAAGTTAAAACACGGTGCTCAGCAGCCCGGAGAAGGGCAGAGGAGGGCACGCAGGACGTGAAGGCATTAAGAAACATCTTTCCCAAGGTGGCAAAGTGAAATCAGGCAACACTAATGATGCTGCTCGGTGCCGGAGGGTGCAAAAAGCACCCTGCACCGGCAGGGAAACACACCGACAGCCCGCTTGACTGCCGTCCGCCGCAGAAGCGCCGGGTCACCTTCCGGGAGCTTTAATGAGTTTGTGGGCGCTGTCTTGCTGACATTCAGCTTTTTTGGGTTGAAACCCATCAAGCCCAAGGCTGTTTTTTCATACCGGCCACAGCACCAAGCGAGCGCATGGCACTGCTGCCGCTGCGCAGAGCCCCGGGGTCCTCGCACACAAATGCAAACTGCTCCCGCGGTCAGCGGGGGGTCAGCTCAAACGTGATCACATGAAGGCTTTCAAAGCCTTTCTCAACTTGTTCTTAATTAGAAAGGAAGCGTCAAACCCGACCCTGTTAATAAGGAGAAACAACCCCTTTTGATATATTTAACCTTTCTAATGAGAAGTTGCCTTGAAACATCCCCTTTTCCCACTTCTTGCATGAGCTCCAGCGCTGTTTCCCATTTGACAGCCCACCCCCCGCAATCCCCACGGGGCTCCAGCCTGCAGCTTCAGGTCTGGCATCGAGTCAGCCTGGAAACGCCGTCCCCATCCCCTGCATCCCTCAGCCACGGAGGGCAGGGGCTCCTCGCCTCACGATTCCCACGAGGGGCACGATAAAAGCTCAAGGAGCTGGGAAAAGAAAAGGACTAAAGTCACCCCGGACATTTGCTAGGGGAATTGCAGAGGATAAATAAATGCAAGTCTTAGATGTGGATGACTGGCAGAGGGTCGAACTTCAATACCGGCTGCTGAGGATATTTACTGGAAGCAGATCTGGACTAAGCAAAGCATATGGGAATAGTGTTCCTCCAGAATCAACACCAGTGCTGTCTCTCGCCAAGCTGCGTTTTGGGGCTTAGGGGACTTTTTGGTGGAAATCTGCAGGAAAAATGTGATGGAGGATGTAAAAAATGCCCAGATTTCTGTCCCTCGCCTGCCAAAACGACATTCAAGCAGTACACTTTGCAAAGTCCCTGCTCCCGTTTGCTGTTTTCTAACCACGTCTCTCCCTCTCGGTCACAAACTGCCCTTTTCATCCACGTAGCCAATTGCAGTGGCAAAATACCAACAAAATCAGCCAACAACAAAGGCAGGCAGAGAGAAAGAGGGGCCCTTCTTGTCCTTTTTGGAATAATTCAGAGATTCGGTTGAGCTCCGGGAAACGAGACAAAACGATCAATTTTCCGTTCCAAGGGCAGCTGATCTGATCCCTGCCCATGCCTACCCCCAAAAAATACTTGTACGAATTGGTGCCGATTGCCTGAATTCAGGGCGGAGGAACTGCTCAGCTCCATTGCACCAGTGAGGAGCTGGGATGTTTTCTGAGCCCTGGCAAGATGCAGCAGGGACCTGGTTTTCCCATCGCATGCATCTCCCTCGCCCTCCTGCCGTCTCTCATAAAGGGGAGAGATGTCAACTGACAATTTCTCAGGGGAAAAAAAAAAAAAAGAAAGAAAGAGAGAAGAAAAAGAGGGTTTGTATCTACATTAGGTTATATTTTTATTGCCAGCCGTTACTGTAACATTTGCTCTGATTACCAGATTAATCGCCAGATTGCAAAGCTCATTAAATAAAATCAAGTCGGACAGTTGAGGTGTTCCAAGAGCGATGTCTCTCGGTGCATGTCCCAGCCTGCTTCTCCCTCGTCCTTTCTCTCCCTGCCACTCACTCAGCTCGAGAGAAGGATATCACAGGATAGAAGGGGAAACGCATTTCCCTCTCTCCTGGGGACGTGCACCACTGGGAAATAGCAGCGCAGCTGGATCCCAGTCCCGCCGGCAGCACCCTACTCCCTGTCCAAGCTCTATTTCCCAACCCCGCGACACCATCAATTAGGGTGACGGACAGCACAAACAGGTAAAGATACGTTTCCCAACCCTTGGCTCAGGTCTCTGCAAATGAGCGCTGTAGATCTCCCCTTCTCCTAATGTCACCTGTCAAAGCATCCACTCCTCCCAGGGAGAGAATCCCACATCAAAGCACAGTTAAATGGGGTGTAAATGCCTCTCTCATGCACAGAAAATGGGCTGGCTGGCAGTAATAGGGGGAACTGTAAATGCTGTCAGCGGTTACGTTTTGTTTATTGATTTACACCGTGTAATGGGATGACTCGATTTGAATCATATACGCAGGTGTCATGTCCCATTCATCGCCATCGGATTTAATAAGAGGAACATGGCACTGCTGAGCTCGGCTGTGCGGTGGGGCACAGAAACTCCCGAGGGCTCACGTGAATCCTAAACCCCCTCGGGCTCCATGCGTTTACCTTCAGGTCGCGAGCCCACCGACGGAGCCGGCGTTGGGAGACTGGGGCCAGCCATCTCACCGGTACAGCCCTCGTGGTGCCTGCTACGGCATGAGGGCAGTTTTCATGCTTGCTCTAATTCTGGGCCGTGTAATTCCTTGCTAGGTGTGCACAGATTTACCCATCTACCGCCCCGAAGCACCTCCCAAAACGACCCATCTCTGCTGGTAGAACCCAAGCACGCCAGCTGCATGGCTCCTCCAGCCCTCCACCTTGGCACAGCCTTGCCAAAGCCCAGGAGCTCACAGCACCGAGGGAGGATGGCAGGGATGAAGCTCTCCCCTGCCTAACCTCTGCCTGCGCCATCCAAATCCCAGGCTGAGCTCGCCCTAGCATGGAAAACCCAAGGGACTTCTTGTTTCTGCATCGCCTGTCTCTCAAACGACGCAGAGGAATTAAATTCCATTGCTTAATTTCGGTGGCATCTGCCAGGCTTCCCACCCCCAAAAATAAGGAATCCAATCAAGAACCTCTGAGCGTATCACCCCAGTGGTTACGATGCCAATTAGGAGAGAGTCAACTATTCAAATGGCCAAGCAAAACAAGGCAAATGACAAGTAATTTAAACCCTGCTGGGCACTCTCCGACCGAAGGCAGGCTGCCGCGTTGCAGCGAGCTGCGGCAGTCGCTAATTAGCAACCACGCAGAAGCCTGCAAATAGCCTTAAAATCGTGCTCCAGGTACGGCGGTGCAAGACATACAGCAACAGGGCGTTAGGTTTGTCCCAGCTCCCATCACCCCAGGCACCCAGAGCCACCTTCGTTTCTCAGGGGGGGACACAGGGGCACAGCAAGCTGATGCGTCCCACACAGATGTGGCAGGGACAAGAATAGCACATCCCACGTCCCGGGACTGCAGGCATACCCCTTCCCATTCCCAAACCTCCAAAGCAGCCCAGGGCTGCCTCTACGGAAGGAACAGGGTCGCTCCCAACCACGGCAGCGACACGGCTCAGCACCCCGGCCCCGAGCCCCCTTCCTCTCCCTGCTCCCTTCCCCGCCCAGCGAGCGCAGGCAGGCCAGGACGACGGCGTCTCCGTTTTTTCAGGTCACGCTTCCCCTTGAAATACCATCACTTGGAGCAATGAAGCTGTCACTTTTTGTATTTTTAGTTTTTCAAACCTTATATTTCATTCCACCGCCAGCTGCTGAAAAGGACGAGCAAAAGGCCGGAGCAGGGAGCAAAAAATCAATATGCTGCAGGAAGACAGAAGATCTGTTTCTATTCTTCATCTCTGACACCGGGTACCCAGGGAACACCGCTGCAAACAAGGCTGTGGGCTACTGCCCTTCTGCTGAAGCCAAGTCCTCCAGCTCCCCACACCAGCCACCGCACAGAGGGACGCTCACTGCCAGGGAAGGGGATGGCTCTTTGGAAAATGCTTTTCCTACATGGAATTAAATAAGCTGAACTAATCCTACACAGATGGCAGGCAAACAAGACAGCCCTCACGTAGGTAGGACCTCACTCGTTTCTCTCCAAATCCCTGTCCTCACCTGCTCCATGGACCCTTTACACTTCTCATCGGGCTGCTCCTCCTCCTAACTCATCCCACACAAGCTACACATTTCTATTTTCCACGCTGTCCACAGCCCTTCCCTTCCCTACTCGTCAGTAATCACACGCCAACCTTCTGCTCCGAGCTTGTCCATTGCCAAAGCGCTCAGTTTTCACCTAATCCCTTTATCTTCTCGTGCTCCCTCCGCGTGGGGAGTGAGGTCCCCATGGGTATCTCCAAAGCTGCCTTGGCAACATGGTCCTTCAAGCTGCCCTGGCTCCTCTGCGATTGCAAAGGATGCACAGTCGCTCGTGCTCAGCCCACTTCATGCTCTGACGACCTGCTGCCTTCTACAGCGTGCAAACGTATCGGACACGTCCAGACAAATCATGCTCTCCTCAGAAGAAGAGGTCAGGAGCTACAGGAGCTCTCAGGGTAAAATAGAAATGAAGGGGTTTGGATCCTGGAGAACAGAAACATCTCATGGAGGATCTCACAGACCAGCCCAATCTGAAAGGCTTGGAAAGAACTTTCAGCAGCAGCCTGGGGGAAGCCAGTCAGAGGAATGTGCTAGTAGGGGCTTTCTTGGTGGCCCTGAGGAGGCAGAGGATGAACAAGATACAGGACTAAAGGCTCTCTCCTGTTCTAGGCATCACTTTTTCAGGAGCTATGTAATGCATCTAAAATGCCTAGAAATTGAGCTTATACAGCAGTTGAATAGGTGAAGTCCTAAGGAACAACATGATGTGATGGCTGGTATTAGCCCAGCTGTTAACACCATCCATCCATCCACCCGCTCTTTCCATAGGGGCCCCTTCTCAGCAGTAGCCTCCCCATAAATCAGGGGGTGAGGAATAAGCACGGAGCATAGGAACTGCAGAAGCAGCAGCACTGCAGTCATAAATCAGGATCTAATTCAATCTTGCGAGATGCCTCGTTTGATTAATTTATGTCAGCATTTTCCGTTCCATCAGCGGCTGCTGTCCCTCCCTGCATCGCCTCTGCCTCCCACTCTCCTCCGCAGTCCCACGCCGGACAAGCCAGGAGGGCCTCCCACGCAGAAGGGCTGGCCAAGAAGGGATGCATCCAGGCTCTGCTGCCTGCCCTGCCCAGCCGGAGCAGGTCTCTGTGGGACTTGGCCAAGCCTGACCTCATGTCCTTGACTGACGCCCTCAGACCATGGATACGGCGGCTGCATCCATCTGCCACCCGCAGACCAGTGGATGGCAGGGCCACCAACTTCCGCGGGAGATGGAGCTGTTTGACAGAAGATACTTCTTCTAATACCTTCACAAGATGGCAGAGACCGCCTCACTGAGCCTGGCCTTTTCCCGTGTATCGCTCTCACTGACACCATCCAGGACCACTATATGAAGAAAACCTGTCCTTTAAATTGGGGGTGGGGAGGGTGGGAGGTGTGTTTTTCACAGCTGGAAAACCAAATGCCTGTTGCAACCATAAAATAAAGATGGACCTCATTGAAAACCCAGATGCTGCATCTGAGCCTGAGTTTCCTGAGGGAAAGAAATTACCGAACTAAATGAACACGGAGCAAGGAAAAAAAAAATAAAACCCATGCTAGCTGTCCCTGCTGAATCTCCCAGTAATGAGAGTCTGATCAAAAGCTGCATATATTAACGGGTATCTCAAGACAAGAGGGTATAAGAGTACCATCCACACTGACCCCAGCAGCCTCGGACAGCCCAACCTTGCCTGGAAAGTGCACATCCTGAGAGCACATTACACAGCCCGAATTTCTCTCTGCATCGCTCATTTACTTAGTAAGGAGGTAAGAGAGAGTGAGCTTGGTACTTGGGCCATCTGTTTGAGCTCTCCCTCCTCCCTCCCCGCACAAAACTAGCGAGAGCCTGCAAGAAGCAGCAGCACATGTTTAATTCAGCCCCGCAGATTGCTGGAGCCATCTTTTGGGCTTGCTTTATGGAGGGGTGAACTCCGTAAAGAGGGTTTAAATAAATCATGCGGTCAGAGGTGCAGACAGCCCAAGCTCTGATGCGTGGGCACTGCTTCCTCTTCGGGCAAGTGATGGACGCCACTCCGTGAACATTCCCGGGGCCGAGAGTTAACACAGGCACTCAGACGGTTTAACCCGGTACGGCTTGGTTTGCATCAAAGGCTGCTCAGATGAAGCTGCCCGTGAGATGCAACGCCGTGTTTCAGAGCAGCCACAACCTGGCGAAGAGCAGCCCCAGGTTGGAGGACTCGGGCTTAGCGCTCCCCCGGAGACCGGCAGGAGTTTGCGGTGAAAGATCAAGCTGCCGCGACACCGCGGCGGCAGAAAGCAGACTGTTAAAAACGCGCCTGCCAAACCCGAGGAGCTCTGGGCTTCTCCGTCCGAGTGCCAGAAGGCTGCAAACAGCGGGGCCGCGGGTTGACACGCTGCCCAAGCGGCTCCTTGCCGGCTGGCGCGATGGAGAAGGTGGCGAGGTGGCTTGGTGGCCCAGGGACAGCTGTGCCTGCTGGGTCTTTGCGTTTAGGAAAAAAGCATGGTTTCACCCACGTGCTCCATCCCTCAACACAGACACGGAGAGGCCCAGCTAGGGACACTGCGTCAGGCTGCCAGACTCTGCTCTCGGCCCAAAAGCCAAAACGCGCTCATGGACCTTCACTGAAGAGGCACCAAGGTGATGAAGATGTTCTTGTATCTCTCCTCCTCCGCTCCCAGAGAGCCTTTGCCACGCGATGTCCAGCTAAACGCTGGCTCTATATTCAACCACCAGCCTGGGGACAAGGCTGGCTGAGCACGTGGCTAACGTAGACGCGGCTGTACCGTCCCATCTGCTTTCCTCAGTCCTCACCCCGTGCCAGAAGACAGGGTTTATGAGGAAGGAGGCAACCCTAGGGAGAAAACTCAGCCCTTCTCTTTTCACCCCCAGCTCAAGGCAACAGCCTCGCTTTTGCTGCTCTGACCCCGTGCCCTCCTGCCTCAACCTCTTCCCTCTTCGCCTCTGCTCCCGCCAGCTTTAGCCCTCTCCTGCCGGCACATCACCCTGGGATTTGGCTCCCACCGGCGCCCTGGGATGAGTCGGCTCCGGCGCCCTTTGCCAGGCAGCGGGGAAGGCTCCCCGCCGGCTCCTCTTCAGATGAAACTCCGCTCAACCGATTTGTATTCGTAGCAGCAGCGACTTACAAGGTTTGGAGCGATTTCAGAACATCTTCACTGGCAATTTTCTCAAAGGCCAGTCTTCAAACGGTGACAAACCTGCCTTGATCTTCTCCGCTGAGCAGCAGGAGACGGGCTGAGCCTGTCCTCTTAATTGGTGTTACTCTCCCATTATTTCCAGGCTGGTAGAAATCCTGCAGACTCCCTTTCTGGCTGGTAGGCAGAATGGGATTTCCTTGGGACTTAGCGGAGAGCAGTACTCCGAGTCAGTGATATCTCAGTACATACCTCCCCAGGGAAGGAACCCGCAGCCAAGGGCTTACAGGCACTGTCATTTCACGCCTGCCTTGAAGTGCAGCAGAGATGCTCTCTGCTGCTCCGCAGCGAGCCAAAGGACGCAGCCGTCTTCATCAGCCTCCGTCATACAGATTGGGAACGCCACCCAATATTCAAGACAGAGACGGGTCTATTGTACCCGTACGGGGTCAGGCCATGCTCTCAGACTAAGGTAATTTCTCAGAAACTCAACTGGCTTTCATATATGTATTATTCAAACGTCAGTCTCAGCTAAAATCCGTTCGAGTTGCCAAGGCAGATAACTCCGTGCGTGCTGCAGATCACAGCCGTAATGTTCCCGTCGCTTCCCCAGCTTGCACACAACGGTATCAGCACCTAACAGCCACCACCAGTAACTGTGAACAGGCATCGGCTGGTCAGCGAGTGCCGGCACCGCTTTTTCCAGAGGCGAGGGAAACTCCTATAAGGTGGCATCAGTAAAGTTGGCTGCAGTAGCCAGGAGCCCAAGGCATGGGTCTGCTTGTCTCCCAGTCCAGCCCACTGGAAAGGAAAATCCTCCAAGTTTGAGCGAAATTCCAGGCAAGGAAAATCCCTCCCATTCCCAAACCATCAGCTAGAGTTACGCCTGCACGGGCAGCAAGGACAAAATGGAAGCAGGTTTCCAAAGGTTGCACTATTTATACCGAAAGCTCAGCCCAGTTTGAGACAGACCTCTTCATTTTAAATCAACGTAATATTTATGATAGATCACAAAAGATTATGGGCCAGAACCTCAGCCAGTGTAAATCAGTGCAGCTCTATGCACTTGCACTTGACCCAGCTGAGGACCCAGTTCTGGCTGTCAGGTTTTAAAAGTCTCTTTTTCTTCAGCAATGGTATATGCTGCATAGCTTTTGCCAGCCAAGTCCAGGCAAGAAAAATCCAGATATGGGAAGAGACAGAGACCTATTCACATGGTCAAGACTGTAGGACAGTCGCTGTAAGTGAGGAGGAGGAGTATTCGAGAGGTCCTGGTCTGGAAGGGTCAGGGAGCCACATGAACTGGCAAAAAAACAAGGTAAATTTAAAGAGTAGTTGATGCAACAGACCAAGAAACCTTCCCCTTGTGAACTCTGCCATCCCCCGAGAGTTCAACGACGGCGGAGTCAGAGGGCAGCTCCACTTGACTCTTCTTTCCTTTCTGGTGGAGCCCGAGCGCAAAACCACTCCATTTTAAAGCAGTCTTGATTTCATAACCACATGTCAAGTAAGTGCAGATACTGCCTATGGCAATCGGAAAACACAGCACCTGATCTTTTATTTCTTTTTTTAGAGATGCCAAGCGCAGGAGGATTCGACAGCCCTCTGCCCATGTCCCGATCACCCCAACTTGCCCTGAGCTGCCTCCCCTCTGCAAGACAGAGTTTACATATCTTGGCCTCAACAGTCTCCAGAGTTATGTTGTTCCCGTGTGTCCTGTTGCCTTCCTGCCCATGAGATGAGGAATTTGGACAAGGTCCACCCAATCATCCTCCCGTAACCCTAAGTACCACTAATCAAACACACAGTGAAGAGCAACTAGAGCAGCATGCTTCACTTCGACAGGCCTGTTACTATGCGTTACCCAACAGCTCACTACAAAAAGACATGATGGGTATCAACCACATATTACTTATTAAACACCTAATACAGCTTTAACAGTTCTGTTTACTGAAGAGTGTTAATCTTAACGAAAACAGTATTTGAGGCAGACTGGCAGGATAATTCTCTACCCTTGTACCCAGGGATCTCAGAATACAGAAACAGTAATCGATCCTCACAGCATCTCTGCGGGTATTACACCTTTTTAAAAGGGTAAACAGAGGCACAGAGAGGTTAAACGGTTTGTACAGAGTGCATTTGCTTCTCTGAGAGTGTTGGTAGTGCAGTCCCCGAGCCCTCAGGAAACCCACAGAAGCATGACTCTAACAAGAGAGGTCTGTGGCTTTTTATCCCACTTGCCTCTGACAAGCTTGGTTTGAGCTCTGCGATGACAGAGGAGCAGAAATAGCGCTTCACAGAAATTAGAAATGGAGGAGACCCATAAGGAAGCTCATCGTTATGTCGGAAGAGACAAAAACGCATCGGGGATGCGTATGCTTTGGCTCAGAAGTCAATCAGTAACTGGCTGAGATTTGCAAAGAAAATCCTTCCCGGGCAAATGATGATATTAAGGCTCTGTGCACCTTTCTCTGAGGCATCTAATACTGGGAGCCATCAGGGACACGCAACTGGACCAGTATCCCTGATGCTCGGGGGCTGCCAGAGCATCTAAGGCACTGGGGTAGCCCAGAGCATCAGCACCGCTCGTGCTACCCAGACCAAGGACCACGGGCATAGGCAGAGCTGATGGGGAAGGGAGGAAGGAGGGCTGGAGCTCCCTTATCCCAGAAAAATCATTTTGCTCTCCTTTACAGACAGCCTTTTCAGCGCTGCCGAGCCAGGAGAGGGTGTGCAAGAGGAGGCACAGCAGGCTATAGGAAGCACCGCCCTGGGGCACGGTCTCCACGTAATTCTCCATCACTAAGAGTTCACAGGCTGCCTCCAGAGTGGGAGAGGTGTCAAGGTTCATAATATTTTCCTATTCTTCAAAAGAAATACTTTTTACCATCCCGGAGCCTTCATTATCACTACCTGGGTCCATCTCATAAAATTCATAAATCTTTCCCAACACACCCCACTGCCAGAAAAGCACAGGTTAGTCTAAATTCTAAGCAATGCACAGACCCTTAATGACAAGCTCCTGACAACAAAGGCACTCGGGTGTCAATCTATCAATCCATGGACTGGCAAAAGACACCTTAAGAAAAGGCGAGGAGACGCACGGAGTCAGACCTGAATCACCAATTTCATTAGGATAATCAGGGTCCGGATGCATTCGCGTTTGCGTAGATTATTTGATTTCCCCCAGCACTAAAAGGTCTTTTATTACACGCCAACAGCACCATAACAGCAGCCCTGGAACGGGAAGAAAAGCCATCTAAATTAATACTGCTCTTGACTTCAGCTCACCATAGCAGCGGGGGCCCTCGGACAGCCCCTTCGCACCCACCGGGCAGGTCTGACACGCCTGCACCATGTCACCAAGATGACACCTATATATCTATGCCTATATATACCAGCATATATGCATACGTACATACATTTACGCATGTACGTATATACACCCTGTTCTTCAGCAGGGGTTTAATTTCACCCAGGTATTCTCCTGGCCTCTGAAGGATTTATTCTTTTTAATCACATCGTAATGCCTTAGCAGGTGCTTACGCAGAGCAAGCTTGCATATTTAAAAGCCCTTTATCTGCTTTAATGGAACTCTTGTCCCCGAGGCCACAAGCACACCCATGCAAAACAAAACAAACAAAAAAAACCCCTAACCCAAAACCAAAACAACAAACCCAGCATTTAAAATGGGTGCACGGAGAGCAGGTCTGGCAAATCTGGACGTTTCCAACATCAGTATCTCGGGAGATGGAGACTGAAACAAATTGTTCTTACCTCTGAGTAATTTCGCAAGATTTTACCCGTACAGCAAAGTCACTTTCCACCACCAAAAATGATTTTCTACCATGCCTGCAGATATTGCCAGAGCACTCGCTCAGCTGCTGCAAGTCTGCAACTTAAGAGGGGAACTGTGGACAGGCAAGTCACATCATCCGGGCTTAGCTAACCGCAGCCTGGGAGAGGCATCCTCTCCCAGTCACCCGTTAGCCCGAGCGCCTGCAGGCTAACCTGCTGCAGCTCCAGGCTCTTCCGGCGAGGAGAGGGGAAAGCGGAGGCGGATACGCCGCGGGTACGAATGAAAAGCAAGCAGCCCAGTATTTACGTGTGCGCAACCTTATTAACAGCCTTGCAGCTCGCGCTCGTGGGCTCCGGGTCCTGCGGATACATCCCGCAATCAACACCGGCTTGGCGAGAAATGAATTCCCAGCCCTTCGCTAATGCAGTAGGAAGTCTAAATAAGTGCTTTCCACGCGCTTTGCACTTGTTTACACACAGTTCCGGTGCTCAGCAAGAAACGGTGCAGCCCCGTGCAACGGATATCGTTATCCTGCCGTAAAGGCACTGCGTCAGGGAGAGCTTGTTTGCACGTGCCCAGAGAACACGCCAGGCAGCCCTGCCTGCCTGCGGGCAGCAGCGAGGGCTATCCGCCATCAGGAAGTCCAGGAACGAGGCCGGAGAGTGGGAAAAGAGCGGGTACGCCTCGCCAAGGTTTGCAGCCCCCGTGGACGCCCGAAAAAGAAGTCGCAGTCCCAGGGAGGAACCCCGCTTTTTCTCACCCCTCACGGCAATGCAAAGCTCCCAGCAGCTTGCCGGCACCCCCAGCCTTCTCCCTGCCCGCACGCCGCTCCCGGCACAAGGGCTGCATCCCTCCCCTTCCCTCCGCACACGTTCCCCCGTCACTCAGCCTGCCGCGGAGAGGCAGGCGGCATCACCCCTCCCGTCGTACGCGTTTTGCTGGGGAACTTGCAGGTCTTGTACGGCTAATGAAAAGCTGCTTTGGATCCCCCTTTGGGCTTTTCAAGAAGGATTAGCAAGGTTTCTCCAAAGCAGACATGGCAAGACAGCGTGTTTCTCTAAATACATCAGGGACTTTTCCGGCGCTGGGCTTTGGCAGGGGCTCAGTGCGGTTGTCTTGCGAGTTGTCTCCTTGCTTGGGTGTACAAATAGGAAGGTGCTGTCAGGCACCGACACGGGGCTGCTGGGCCTTTCCCTCTCCAGGGTGCCTGCACAAATCCAGCCCAGGCTAATAGCAAGTGAAGGCTGTTACCTGCTGACGGCTCTGCCGAGGTCTAGTCGTGCACACTCAAAACAACGTGGGCTGCGGAGAAGCTTCCCTGCAGAAGATGTTGACCCTTGCAGGGCTGACGCCCGGGCTGGCAGCCCCCACAGGGAGGTCAGCAGAGCCCAAATAATTCATTGCACTCCACAGAGCCACCACCTCATCCTCCTACATGTCCACATGCTGCAAGACTCAGGAAGGGCCACCCACTGCTAATGGCTAGGGAGCGGAAACTCTGGCCTTACTTGCCATCTTCTTGAACTGCTAGCCAGCAGCCATGCCCTTTGCCTCAAACCCTGCCACAAAATGAAGCGACTTGCCCGTGGTCAAGCAGCAACGCCATGGCAGCGCTGTTGCTGAGGCTGACGTCCACCTTTGTGACCTCCTGGAGAGACCAGGTCTTTAGGGGACCGTTGCAGAGTCCTAAAACTGGTGCTGGTCCCACTGATCCTCTCAGCCCCAGACAGGCTTGTAGCTGACTTGTATTTCTCCTTCGGAGTAAGTGGGACAAGTGAGTAGCTGTCTCAACAACCCTTATGGGAAGCTGCTGTTGGCAGGGGTAATTGAATGTTATCCCAGTAAAACAAGGGGAACAAGATGTGATAGCCATATCAACTCAAAATAGGCTACACACAGGCCATTCATCCTTCCCTCTGGGGGCCTGGCTTTGTTTGAGCAAGATTATGAACTCCCCTTCAGAAGAGCTTCATCATTTCCACATATTTCCCATTGGCCATGGGCAGGCAGGATCAATAAAGATATAATCCGAGAGACAGCTGCAAACATAAAAGTTCCTAATGAATTCCCAACCAGACAGCCAGCCCAAACACGCGCCCCGTCAGCTGGGAATTTGTGCAAAGCCATCACTCCGACACACTTAAAATTTCCCTGTGGAGGGCAGGACCAGAGGCAAGACAGTGTCAGATAGCTCCCAGTCCACCTCAGAGTCCGGCGTTATCCCCAGAGCAATTACTCCACCAGACATCACCGCCTCTGACGGAGGCAGAGGAAAGTCTATTTGAAGAAAGGACTATGGAAATGACCTGGAAGCGTGGCCCCAGGGCCTGGCGGGGAAGGAAAGTTGACTTGTGTGTAATAGGGACGAGTGAGTAGCCCAGATCGTTTCCTCCAGCAACGCTAATTCACAGGCTGTACTGCTGGTACCACCTTGGCTTTCCCTTTCTTCCTTTTCTTTTCCTAACTCCTCCTTCTAAATGCAGTTTAGTTTCGCTGAAATCCCGTATTGTCCCACCACCTAAACAGTTTTACTAGCCAGATGTAGCAAGAAAAAAAATACCCATGGGTTTATGTGTTCTTAAATTGTACTGGACAAACTGACATCTCTATTGTCGGTAAAAGTTGCGCTGAAGGGCATAGCTAGAGTTTTATTTCACGATCGCACCCTCCTTTAAGCCACAACCTCCCATAGCTGCTAATAAGTTAAGAGCCACTCAGCCAAAATTCACTGTTATTCTGGCAAAGCACATTTACTGGTGGTTCTCCAGGTTTTTGTAAACGTTCTTTTGGAAAACACGTAACTTCCTAAGCCATGTGGGGCATCTCGGGTATTAAATTCCCATTGAAGTGACGCACGCACCCACAACTCCTGGGTGGGTTTGTAAATCCCAGTTAAACTGTCCTGACTTTATATTAAGCCCGTTGCTCCCCCAGAGTACCCAGTGGATCTAGTGCCACTATTTAGCCGAGAAACTCCTCCAAGTGATAGAGATCTGTCGTTTTCAAAAGCCAAAGGAACAAGATGCTTATCCCAGCTTCCCAGAAGTCGCTTCTGTGCACGTGCAGAACTGCAGACGTTTCCATCTATAAGGAGCCCCACACGCTCACATCCCTCACCTGCGCCCACAACAGCCAAAGAGGGGAAAATCTTCCCTGATGGGGCAGCGGTGCCACATCTGGTCAGTGAAACGTGCTTAATGGACTACTAAATAACAGCTTTATTCAACGAAGCGATCCGCTTGGTAGCAGATTGATATACTCTCTCTATACATACACACATAAATACAGAAGGAGACACAGTACAATTACAGGGGTCTGCCAGGAGCAGGCATAAGTACAGGGGCATTGAGCAAAGCCCTGCAGCTGAAGGTCCAAAGATCTTTAATTTTACGTACCGTGAGCACAAGAAAGCACCTCCGAACAGCTTTAGTTGAGGGCGGGGCAGATGGGAACCTAAGAGGTCTCGCATTTTCCCACGTCACGCAGAGGTTAAGCAGTACGTGGCCTCCAGCCCGACGGCAAACCCGCGTGGCTGGGGTTGTGGGCAATGATGGGGTTTGCAGCACTTTGCTTGCCAGGCCCTTCCTAACCCACCAACACAGCCTGGAGTCAAGTCTCAGGGAGTAAATACTCCACTCAGTAAAGGTAATTTGAATGCCCAAGCGACTCGGATCATACAGCAGGCTTTGCTACCACTCCCGCTTCCCCAAAAGTTTACAAATGATGTTACTGATGGCAATGGATCACCGGAATCGATAAGCGCTCTGCTGCAGTTTGTATTGAGCTAATAAAAACAGTCGGCACGAGGCGCCGGCCCTGCTTGCAAACACTCCGCTCTGATTGACTTCAGCGGCTCTTGGTTAAACGGTGCAAGGATGGGAAGAGCACAGGCGCCGAGATCCTGCGGCTGGTATACCAGCTCCAAACCAAAGGGCCGGGGAGAAGATCAATTCTAAAATAGCGCGAGTTATCTGCCGTTTGCTAGTACCATCCCTCCCAGGCTCCCTGCGAGCTTCATTAACGCTTATTTGCCAAGGTGGGCAAAGGATTTCCCAGCTCTGGCCAGTGGGCATCGCTCCTCCCCGCAGT
Source organism: Phaethon lepturus (assembly GCF_000687285.1). Lineage (NCBI taxonomy): Eukaryota > Metazoa > Chordata > Aves > Phaethontiformes > Phaethontidae > Phaethon > Phaethon lepturus. Next base: position 22,767 of record NW_010526922.1, read on the forward strand.
TAAGGAAGCAGAGCTGTTCAGAGACCTGCCACAGGCTCTTTGGAGACACCTGATGGGAAGGATTCAAGTGGCAGGACAGGACGCTTTGAAATCAAACACCTTCTCTTCTATTATAGGTGTTGCTGTGATTTTTTTGAACGGCCACAGTGTGCCTGCAGTGAGAGCTCGTGTACCTAGCAGTGCTCAATTTCGCTGTATGAATAGGATTAATTACCCAGCGATTAAATGACTTGCTCAAAGCCAAAACGAATCAGTGGCGGTGCCAGAAAAATAGCCCAGCAGTCCTGGCTCCCGGTCCTTCACACCTGACATCAGACCACACCGCTCCAGTCGCCTGCTTGGTTGGTATTTATTGACTGAATTGCATATGGCTACCGGTCTCCGTGCCCTGGGTCGCAAGGCTCAAGCAAAGCAGACCACCGAGCATCCACAGCAAAAGGAGGCTCACCCGGTTGAAAAGGCTGCTTTGCCACTTGCTCCTCTCCAGAGTTAGCTGTCAAGAGCATCTGGGCATTTGGCCGGATCGCTCCCTGATAGATGAGGAGCATGTTGAACATGTGCTGCCTGCAGTTGCTACAAGGTTCTTTGTCAACCCAAGCATTGCTTAAGTGCCCATAATAGGGAACAGGTTGCCCAACAGTTCCTCCTCCCTGATATTGATTATGGGGATATAACACTCCACAGAGCAGCAGCAGCTGTCTTTCACCGCCTGGATATTATGCATAATAAAGCACTGCAAGTTCCTTCTCTTGTGCACTTATTACTCGACGCACCACGACGACTCCTGCAAACAAGCTGTGCTGGCTCCGACTTGCTGCAGGCGTCCCTAACTTAAAACAAGCCCACAGCAGGGGCCAGCTATGTGCCGTGGGGACTCGTAGGGCGACAGCCCATCAAGTCCAGCAGCCTGGATAATCCCTATGGATTTGGAGGAACATTCGGGATGCTGTATAAAAGAGTCTATACCTCCAAAAAGGAAAAGGGAACGGGCAAGATCCTTCATTCATCCTCATCGTGTTTATGGTAACAACACACACTATTGACTCCGCAGTCACCAGCATCACAGCCACCGAATCGACTCCCGCGGCACACGAGGCTGGCACCCCATCGACTCCCCTCTGGTTTTGAAACCTATGAAGCTCTTCATGTCCACGTACGCTTCAGTTTAACTTAAGCAAGCTCTTGGCCTTAGTCTTACAAACACAGACCGCCGCACGTGCGCACACGCAACGAAAAACGAGCGGAGGGTTTCAGCGTGGGTTCCCTCCTGCCTTGTTCCAGCACACTCCCTTTCCTTACAAAGCACACGACACGTATTACAGCAACAGCTGGAACAAGAAGCTTTTGTGCAAAGTTCAATACACACACAGAGGAACAAAATCTTTTACCAAACCTGCCTGCAATCAGAGAAGAAGAGAGAGCAAAATGACGCACTGCTGGGGAAGAGGGAAGCAGACTGTAAAACCATTTGCTGAAGGTCACGCAGTCAGGGCTGCAACAGCGCGGGGAGGAGTCCTGCGTCCCGGGTCAACTCCTTAGCCACCCCACTACCTAGCTCCCATATATATTTGTTTTTACCTCTTTTTGTATTCCTTCCCGTAGGCTGCGAGGCGGCACTCCTTGCCTGGTGCAGTCCTCCCAAACCTCCCTCCTCACAGGGGATGGCTCTGCCTGCACAGCACCAGCTGGAAGCCGAGACCTTCAAGCAAATGAACCCAGAAGAGCCTGAAGGGAAACGCTTGGGCACCTTTAACCATCTCTGCTGCTCCGATTTTTACTAACAAATCGTTTCCATAATAAATATGATCTCTCTCAGGAAGCCAGCCAGGGCTGGCCGAGGAGGCAACGCACGCTGCCACGTGCTGCAGTATCCCATGGGAAGACCCGGCATCCCCACATCTCCATCTCCAGGGACATAATCCTTCCTAACTACTCCATATTCCCCATGTTTGCCCCTGGATGAAAGCAGCTCTGAGCCACAGCTCATTTTGCCAGGCTGCCACTCACCGCGTTGTTCATTACAGGGAAATGAACTCCGTTCCCAAGCGTCCGGGGGACAGAATAATTGGGTTCTGTGCAGCCTTTACACTTAATTTACTCAAGTTGTATTTATTTCTCACAGAATTAGGTTTTACCGCCTGATGGACGAGACATCAGAAAAAGACAGAGGCAAATGGATGGGATAATAAACATGGATAGAGAAAAATGATGTATCTCCATCTATCCTTTTTTCTTTCCTTCACTGTCTCTGTCATCACCACTCTTTCATCCTCTTGCTAAGGAACGCGGAGGGCTGTTGCTAAAAAGCTCTACTTCATCACCATGTGGCTTTGTAAAAGGTAACCTTCTTATCTAAGTTCATCCCAATATGGAAAAAAGGATATTTAGTGTGGGTTAAAACATGCCAGCAGAACAATCTGCTGAATTTAATGAAATCAAAACATTTGCAAGAACCTATTGATTGTGTTGACATTTTCAGCGAAAAATTATCAAAATGTTATTTTTGATAAGGTTGAAGTACTTCATTTCAACATATTATAATTACATCTGATATCCTTCTGGAGAGAAATTCTGAATATAATATAAAAGTCAGAAGAAATTGCCTCAACTTGCCAAGCCATGCTAGCTAACATCAGACTCCAGAGGACTTTCTCATGGTGCCACCCGGGGCAAAGCAAGACCCCAAAACCAAGAAGCCCACTCCCTGCCACCTGATTTTAAAACCCCTTCCAGCAGCACAACCCTGCTCCAGAAAGGCAGAAGGGGAATGTCGTGGGCTAATTAATCCCCGTTATCTCTTCCCCAGAAGGCAGGGACCAGCTTTGATGGGCTGGACATCAGCACCTCGCATCTCCGACAGTCGCAACACCCCTGTGTGTATAATCCTGTGATGTTAAAGCCCTTCTCTGAGTTAATATGGGATCTAAAGAGCAGCCACCCTCAGCAGGCTATGGTTTGCAGCAAACCTGGTGCCACCAGCTCCTTGGTTGGCTCGGAGAAAGGGCACGGGATGGCACAGAGGGGTAAGAAGCAGAGGAAGAGCACACCCGGCTTCGCCTCACCCTGTGGCACCATGAATTATGCAGCTGTCTTCATCCATTATTCAGCATAATTTATTTTGAACATTTAGATCAGCAGTTTGTGCGAGGAGAGGAAAAAAAAAACCAGAAGCGGAGGGGAAAGGGGAAAATAAAAGGGAATTAAGTGAAGGAGAGAGGGAAGCGCTGGAAGGGACGGTCCGGTCATTAATCAAAGACGGGCAGAGAGATGACAGGACGAGGAGGAGCAGCTGGAAAGCCACTTAAATAATAACAGGAGCTCCAATTCCCCCGGGCCTTCGGGGAGCAGAGGGTGAATGAAAAGCCCTGTGCATATGCTGTTTTAAGGCTACAAACAGCTTTAGCCCCTCTTCCTCCCAAAGCCCAGAGCCCCTCGCACGCTCGACAGAGCGCAGGGTTGATCAGCAAACAGCTTCCCCCCGGTCCGCGACCCCTCCAGCACCCACCTCCTGCGAGCACCGGGGTAAATAAAGCCTGCAGCCAGCCGGCACGCACCCTCCCGAAGGATGCTTTTCCCCCAAAACCTGGGGCAGCCCTACCAGGGGGGAGGACACCAGCCCACCTCTGCCATCCCAAGCTCACCAGCCAGCCCCGCTTTCTCAATCACAAACGCTTCCCAATACATACGTTTCAATGTATATTAGCATATTACTCCACGACTAATAAATTGAAGGAAACAGCAACTTGCCCAGCAGACATGCCCCAAGCTTGAGACTGGTGAATTCAATGAATAAATTGCTTACATGAATTACTCGTTCAAATCTAACACAGACAGCACGACTCAAGAGCAGCTGCCCCAAAGCCACAGTGTCAGCTCCGAGGAATCCAGGGGCAAGAGGGAAAATTGTGACCAAGATAAGCGAGGCCAAGTTATCGCCATGAAATATCACTTACTGCAAAGAGGAGGTGCCCTTGGTTTGCAAAAGTCTCCCTCTGCCCAGGGACTGGCAGGTTCCCTTGCAGTCATCTCAAGGGGCTTCTCCGACACTCATTCCCGGTCCTTCGGAGAGCAAGGAGTTACCATACCCTGGTGCTGCAAGATCCTCATGCAGGAGCAAGTGGTGAACTCAGGTTAGTGGTGTTTGACAAAATCGCACGGGGTTGCAGGAGCATTTACAGAGGAAATGCAAGCTATTCTCTGGAAGAAATCAATAAAAGTTTTGTTTTGTGCCTTTCAAATCCACAGGGGACCATCGGATCCAGCTAGGAAGAGCAAGATTTGTTTGCACCTGAAATAAAAATGTTTCTATTGTTGAATTATCGTGACACCTGAGGCGCTAGCTAAAAGCCAAAATACCCTCGAATTCCTCTCCCGTCACCACACGCGCTGGGAACACACTGAAAAGCAGGCGAGCGGCACGGCAACGGCTCGCGTCCCAAGTCGGCACAGCGGGACCGTGTCCCAGCCAAACACACCGGGACCACCCCCGAAGTTCGGTGCGAGCCCGGCCAGCTCCGGGAAGGCCACCAGCGCTGCCAAACAGACGGCAATGTAGTCCACGCACGCCCCTCCGCTCCCGTTTTTTCCGGGCCATAGCCTTGGAAAGGCAACGTGCAGGATCGGGAAGGGATTGGCAGGCTCCGAGAGCCTCGCCCAAGCAAGCGAACACCGAAACGAGAAGGGGAAAGC